>NW_027453814.1:0-98091 GCF_040206685.1 Ascaphus truei
CGTACGCTAATGCGGGATGCATGTAGTTACCCATACCCATGACTTACCAGGACCCCATTAAGCGTACGTAATGGACCGGAGCAGTATGTACCTTTGTAACACAGGCATACCCCGCATTAACGTACGCAATGGGACCGGAGCATGTATGTAACACAGGCACACCCGCATTAACGTACGCAATGGGACCGGAGCATGTATGTAACACAGGCACACCCCGCATTAACGTACGCAATGGGACCGGAGCATGTATGTAACACAGCATACCCCGCATTAACGTACGCAATGGGACCGGAGCATGTATGTAACACAGGCACACCCCGCATTAACGTACGCAATGGGACCGGAGCATGCATGTAACACAGGCACACCCCGCATTAACGTACGCAATGGGACCGGAGCATGTATGTAACACAGGCACACCCCGCATTAACGTACGCAATGGGACCGGAGCATGTATGTAACACAGGCATACCCCGCATTAACGTACGCAATGGGACCGGAGCATGTATGTAACACAGGCACACCCCGCATTAACGTACGCAATGGGACCGGAGCATGTATGTAAAGCGAAAATGTACTTAAAGTAAAGCACTACCTTTTCCCCACTTATCGATGCATGTACGGTACTACAATCCTCATATACGTGCATAACTGGTGTAAATAACACATGTGTAACATGCTCTATAGTCTCCCCGCTTGCGCACAGCTTCGGTACAGGTAGGGAGCTGGTATTGCTGTTCAGGACGTGCTGACTGGCGCATGCGTGAGCTGCCGTTTGCCTATTGAGTGAGATGTACTTACTCGCGAGTGTACTTAAAGTGAGTGTCCTCAAACCGGGGTATGCCTGTATTTGTATCAGCGTGACATTCTGTGACAGTGTAAAAAAAATTCCCAAAACCTTTATAATATCTCATTTCTAATCCTTCAAACTGCAAAATTGGAACCAGGAAGTGATCAAATAGAACGCAGTCAGCGTTCCAATCGCCTCCGACCCGGAAGTGATCAAATAGAACGCAGTCAGCGTTCCAATCACCTCCGACCCGGAAGTGATCAAATAGAACGCAGTCAGTGTTCCAATCACCTCCGACCCGGAAGTGATCAAATAGAACGCAGTCAGCGTTCCAATCGCCTCCGACCCGGAAGTGATCAAATGGACCGCAGTCAGCGTTCCAATCACCTCCGACCCGGAAGTGATCAGAGAAAACGTCCCGAGAGATCGTGTCATAGCAACCAGAAAACGACTCTGAAATCTCTCTGTGGGGTTTACATATAGCTTTATCGCCATCTAGAGCTCACAGGCCATAATGCACTCTCATATCTCGCTGCAGAGAACCAAATATAAACAAAACCACGTGACCAGGCGACGCCACTAAAGACGTGGAATATTAACGGGAACAGTAATAAGGAGGTATAATAGGAACAGCTCGTACAGTATAGTGAGGTAAAAATATATAACAACATAATGCTGCTTAACACTATGAGAATGAATCCGTAAATAACAAGTGGACAAATAATAAACTCCATCCCCCCACGTGTCCACGTTGTGATTTACTCATTCATTGTTAGTATTGGGTAGTATTATGTGCGGTATAACACTGACACCCCTCGTAGCCGGGAAAGTGGCTGCACAGCCCGCGCGTTTCACTGCCCTGTCCTCCTCCTTGCAGGCGGAAGCTCGATCTCTTTGCCAATGTGGTTCACGTGAACAGCTTGCCCGGGTACAAGACTCGGCACAACAACCTGGACCTGGTGATAATCCGGGAGCAGACCGAGGGGGAGTACAGCTCTCTGGAGCACGAGGTATACAGGGGGGCTGATCCGGGGGGTGGGGGTGACAGACAATCCCAGAAAGGAACGTTGTGATTATTCTGCTCGGTTTATAGCGATCACCTTTTCCTGACTTCAGCGCAGTTATTATCCTGTAAAGATGGGGGGGGGGATTTCTTTAAGGTCGCGCACAGCTGGTGTTAAACACTGACCCAGCAGTGCACCGCGCCAACATCATGTAAAGCCAGACCGCGGGGCTGGAAACGAGGAACAGCGCTGTCCGAGCGCCAAAGGGTCTAAATCTCTAACCGTGAGGGAAGCGCTTCTGACCATGTTCTAGATCTATGTACCACGAGGGGGCGTGGATATGCCGGTGTTCTAGATCTATGTACTGTGACGGGCGTGGATATACCGGTGTTCTGGATCTATGTACCGTGAGGGGGCGTGCATATGCCGGTGTTCTAGATCTATGTACCGTGAGGGGACGTGGATATGCCTGTGTTCTAGATCTCTTGCAGAGAGGGGACGTGGATATGCCGATGTTCTAGATCTCTTGCAGAGAGGGGGCGTGGATATGCCGGTGTTCTAGATCTCTTGCAGAGAGGGGGCGTGGATATGCCGGTGTTCTAGATCTCTTGCAGAGAGGGGGCGTGGATATGCCGGTGTTCTAGATCTCTTGCAGAGAGGGGGCGTGGATATGCCGGTGTTCTAGATCTATGTACCGCGAGCGGGCCTGGGTATGTCGGTGTTCTAGGTCTCTTGCAGAGAGGGGGCGTGGATATGCCGGTGTTCTAGATATCTTGCAGAGAGGGGGCGTGGATATGCCGGGGTTCTAGATCTCTTGCAGAGAGGGGGCGTGGATATGTCGATGTTCTAGATCTATTGCAGAGAGGGGGTGTGGATATGCTGATGTTCTAGATCTCTTGCAGAGAGGGGGCGTGGATATGCCGATGTTCTAGATCTCTTGCAGAGAGGGGGCGTGGATATGCCGATGTTCTAGATCTCTTGCAGAGAGGGGGCGTGGATATGCCGATGTTCTAGATCTATTGCAGAGAGGGGGCGTGGATATGTCGATGTTCTAGATCTCTTGCAGAGAGGGCGCGTGGATATGTCGATGTTCTAGATCTCTTGCAGAGAGGGGGCGTGGATATGTCGATGTTCTAGATCTCTTGCAGAGAGGGGGCGTGGATATGTCGATGTTCTAGATCTCTTGCAGAGTGGGGGACCATTGTTACAAGTGCAGCGATGTACATAGAAGTTTGCAGACTGTCCCTGTGACAAAGAGCTTACAATCTAATTTTGGCACCTGAGGTGCAAGGAGGTTAGGTGACCTCGCCCAGCTGAACCTTGGATTTGAACCAGGCTTACCCACTTCAGGGGGCCCTCTCCTTGATAAAGGCAATCTATTTGCCGAAACGTTGGACCTTTGGTGGCACAATAAACTGCACCTTTAGTAAGACCGTGTGCCTGCTTCCATTCCTTTGTTCAATTACCCACTTCAGAGGCCAGTAAGATGCCCCTTGAGCCCCCCCCATGTCACACAGGGGGTGCTGATGGTGTTCTGTCCCCCTGCAGAGCGCCAGCGGAGTCATCGAGTGCCTGAAAATCATCACCCGCGTCAAGTCCAACCGCATCGCCAAGTTCGCTTTCGACTACGCCACCAAGAAAGGGCGATCCAAGGTCACCGCCGTGCACAAAGCTAACATCATGTGAGCGGGGGGGGGGGGGAGGTGTGGGGCACCGCCGTGCACAAGGCCAACATCATGTGAGCGGGGGGGGGGGGGAGGTGTGGGGGGGGCACCGCCGTGCACAAAGCTAACATCATGTGAGCGGGGGGGGGGGAGGTGTGGGGGGGGCACCGCCGTGCACAAGGCTAACATCATGTGAGCGGGGGGGGGGGGTGTGGGGGGGGCACCGCCGTGCACAAGGCTAACATCATGTGAGCGGGGGGGGGGGAGGTGTGGGGGGGGCACCGCCGTGCACAAGGCTAACATCATGTGAGCGGGGGGGGGGAGGTGTGGGGGGGGGCACCGCCGTGCACAAAGCTAACATCATGTGAGCGGGGGGGGGGAGGTGTGGGGGGGGCACCGCCGTGCACAAGGCTAACATCATGTGAGCGGGGGGGGGGAGGTGTGGGGGGGCACCGCCGTGCACAAGGCTAACATCATGTGAGCGGGGGGGGGGGAGGAGGTGTGGGGGGGGCACCGCCGTGCACAAGGCTAACATCATGTGAGCGGGGGGGGGGAGGTGTGGGGGGGGGGCACCGCCGTGCACAAGGCCAACATCATGTGAGCGGGGGGGGAGGTGTGGGGGGGCACCGCCGTGCACAAAGCTAACATCATGTGAGCGGGGGGGGGGAGGTGTGGGGGGGCACCGCCGTGCACAAAGCTAACATCATGTGAGCGGGGGGGGGAGGTGTGGGGGGGGCACCGCCGTGCACAAGGCTAACATCATGTGAGCGGGGGGGGGAGGTGTGGG
The DNA here is from genome assembly GCF_040206685.1 of Ascaphus truei. Taxonomy (NCBI): domain Eukaryota; kingdom Metazoa; phylum Chordata; class Amphibia; order Anura; family Ascaphidae; genus Ascaphus; species Ascaphus truei. The sequence continues at coordinate 4,246 of NW_027453814.1, forward strand.
GGGGGCACCGCCGTGCACAAAGCTAACATCATGTGAGCGGGGGGGGGGGGGGAGGTGTGGGGGGGCACCGCCGTGCACAAGGCTAACATCATGTGAGCGGGGGGGGGGGGAGGTGTGGGGGGGGCACCGCCGTGCACAAGGCTAACATCATGTGAGCGGGGGGGGGAGGTGTGAGGGGGGGGCACCGCCGTGCACAAGGCCAACATCATGTGAGCGGGGGGGGGAGGTGTGGGGGGGCACCGCCGTGCACAAAGCTAACATCATGTGAGCGGGGGGGGGGGGGAGGTGTGGGGGGGGCACCGCCGTGCACAAGGCCAACATCATGTGAGTGGGGGGGGGAGGTGTGAGGGGGGGGCACCGCCGTGCACAAGGCCAACATCATGTGAGCGGGGGGGGAGGTGTGGGGGGGCACCGCCGTGCACAAAGATAACATCATGTGAGCGGGGGGGGGAGGTGTGGGGGGGCACCGCCGTGCACAAAGCTAACATCATGTGAGCGGGGGGGGGGGGGGGTGTGGGGGGGGGCACCGCCGTGCACAAGGCCAACATCATGTGAGCGGGGGGGAGGTGTGGGGGGGCACCGCCGTGCACAAAGCTAACATCATTTGAGCGGGGGGGGGAGGTGTGGGGGGGGCACCGCCGTGCACAAAGCCAACATCATGTGAGCGAGGGGGGGAGGTGTGGGGGGGGCACCGCCGTGCACAAGGCCAACATCATGTGAGCGGGGGGGGGGAGGTGTGGGGGGGGGCACCGCCGTGCACAAGGCCAACATCATGTGAGCGAGGGGGGGAGGTGTGGGGGGGGCACCGCCGTGCACAAGGCCAACATCATGTGAGTGGGGGGGGGAGGTGTGGGGGGGGCACCGCCGTGCACAAGGCCAACATCATGTGAGTGGGGGGGGGAGGTGTGGGGGGGCACCGCCGTGCACAAGGCCAACATCATGTGAGCGGGGGGGGGGAGGTGTGGGGGGGGCACCGCCGTGCACAAGGCCAACATCATGTGAGCGAGGGGGGGAGGTGTGGTGGGGGCACCGCCGTGCACAAGGCCAACATCATGTGAGCGGGGGGGGGAGGTGTGGGGGGGGGCACCGCCGTGCACAAGGCCAACATCATGTGAGCGAGGGGGGGAGGTGTGGGGGGGGCACCGCCGTGCACAAAGCTAACATCATGTGAGCGAGGGGGGGAGGTGTGGGGGGGGCACCGCCGTGCACAAAGCTAACATCATGTGAGCGGGGGGGGGAGGTGTGGGGGGGCACCGCCGTGCACAAGGCTAACATCATGTGAGCGGGGGGGGGGGGGTGTGGGGGGGGCACCGCCGTGCACAAGGCCAACATCATGTGAGCGAGGGGGGGAGGTGTGGGGGGGGCACCGCCGTGCACAAGGCCAACATCATGTGAGCGGGGGGGGGAGGTGTGGGGGGGGCACCGCCGTGCACAAAGCTAACATCATGTGAGCGGGGGGGGGAGGTGTGGGGGGGGCACCGCCGTGCACAAGGCCAACATCATGTGAGCGGGGGGGGGAGGTGTGGGGGGGGGCACCGCCGTGCACAAGGCCAACATCATGTGAGCGAGGGGGGGAGGTGTGGGGGGGGCACCGCCGTGCACAAGGCCAACATCATGTGAGCGAGGGGGGGAGGTGTGGGGGGGGCGCCGCCGTGCACAAGGCCAACATCATGTGTGCGGGGGGGGGGGGGGATAACACTGCCGCCTCTCCCTTCTCCTGCGGGAAGCTCTGTATATAACACTGCCGCCTCTCCCTTCTCCTGCGGGAAGCTCTGTATATAACACTGCCGCCTCTCCCTTCTCCTGCGGGAAGCTCTGTATATAACACTGCCGCCTCTCCCTTCTCCTGCGGGAAGCTCTGTATATAACACTGACGCCTCTCCCTTCTCCTGCGGGAAGCTCTGTATATAACACTGCCGCCTCTCCCTTCTCCTGCGGGAAGCTCTGTATATAACACTGCCGCCTCTCCCTTCTCCTGCGGGAAGCTCTGTATATAACACTGCCGCCTCTCCCTTCTCCTGCGGGAAGCTCTGTATATAACACTGCCGCCTCTCCCTTCTCCTGCGGGAAGCTCTGTATATAACACTGCCGCCTCTCCCTTCTCCTGCGGGAAGCTCTGTATATAACACTGCCGCCTCTCCCTTCTCCTGCGGGAAGCTCTGTATATAACACTGCCGCCTCTCCCTTCTCCTGCGGGAAGCTCTGTATATAACACTGACGCCTCTCCCTTCTCCTGCGGGAAGCTCTGTATATAACACTGACGCCTCTCCCTTCTCCTGCAGGAAGCTCGGGGACGGCCTGTTCCTGCAGTGCTGCAGGGAGATCTCTGAGCTGTACCCCAAGATCAAGTTTGACACCATGATTATTGATAACTGCTGCATGCAGGTGAGACACATAGGAGCAGGGCTCTGTGTGTGCTATACAGGACAGGGAGAGAGTCACATACGTGCAGGCTCTGTGTATGTGCTATACAGGACAGGGAGAGAGTCACATAGGTGCAGGGCTCTGTGTATGTGCTATACAGGACAGGGAGAGAGTCACATAGGAGCAGGCTCTGTGTATGTGCTATACAGGACAGGGAGAGAGTCACATAGGTGCAGGGCTCTGTGTATGTGCTATACAGGACAGGGAGAGAGTCACATAGGTGCAGGGCTCTGTGTATGTGCTATACAGGACAAGGAGAGAGTCACATAGGTGCAGGTTCTGTATGCGCTATACAGGACAGGGAGAGAGTCACATAGGTGCAGGGTTCTGTATGTGCTATACAGGACAGGGAGAGAGTCACATAGGAGCAGGCTCTGTGTATGTGCTATACAGGACAGGGAGAGAGTCACATAGGTGCAGGGCTCTGTATGTGCTATACAGGACAGGGAGAGAGTCACATAGGTGCAGGGCTCTGTGTATGTGCTATACAGGACAGGGAGAGAGTCACATAGGAGCAGGCTCTGTGTATGTGCTATACAGGACAGGGAGAGAGTCACATAGGTGCAGGGCTCTGTGTATGTGCTAGACAGGACAGGGAGAGAGTCACATAGGAGCAGGCTCTGTGTATGTGCTATACAGGACAGGGAGAGAGTCACATAGGTGCAGGGCTCTGTGTATGTGCTAGACAGGACAGGGAGAGAGTCACATAGGTGCAGGGCTCTGTATGCGCTATGCAGGACAGGGAGAGAGTCACATAGGTGCAGGGCTCTGTGTATGTGCTAGACAGGACAGGGAGAGAGTCACATAGGAGCAGGCTCTGTGTATGTGCTATACAGGACAGGGAGAGAGTCACATAGGTGCAGGGCTCTGTGTATGCGCTATACAGGACAGGGAGAGAGTCACATAGGTGCAGGCTCTGTATGTGCTATACAGGACAGTGAGATAGTCACATAGGGGCAGGGCTCTGTATGTGCTATACAGGACAGGGAGAGAGTCACATAGGTGCAGGGCTCTGTATGTGCTATACAGGACAGTGAGAGAGTCACATAGGAGCAGGCTCTGTGTATGTGCTATACAGGACAGGGAGAGAGTCACATAGGTGCAGGGCTCTGTGTATGCGCTATACAGGACAGTGAGAGTGTCACATAGGTGCAGGGCTCTGTATGCGCTATACAGGACAGGGAGAGAGTCACATAGGAGCAGGCTCTGTGTATGTGCTATACAGGACAGGGAGAGAGTCACATAGGAGCAGGGCTCTGTATGTGCTATACAGGACAGGGAGAGAGTCACATAGGATCAGTCTCTGTGTATGTGCTATACAGGACAGGGAGAGAGTCACATAGGTGCAGGGCTCTGTGTATGCGCTATACAGGACAGGGAGATAGTCACATAGGTGCAGGGCTCTGTATGCGCTATGCAGGACAGGGAGAGAGTCACATAGGTGCAGGGCTCTGTGTATGTGCTATACAGGACAGGGAGAGAGTCACATAGGTGCAGGGCTCTGTGTATGTGCTATACAGGACAGGGAGAGAGTCACATAGGAGCAGGCTCTGTGTATGCGCTATACAGGACAGTGAGAGTGTCACATAGGTGCAGGGCTCTGTATGCGCTATACAGGACAGTGAGATAGTCACATAGGGGCAGGGCTCTGTATGTGCTATACAGGACAGGGAGAGAGTCACATAGGTGCAGGGCTCTGTATGTGCTATACAGGACAGTGAGATAGTCACATAGGTGCAGGGTCTGTATGTGCTATACAGGACAGGGAGAGAGTCACATAGGTGCAGGGCTCTGTGTATGTGCTATACAGGACAGGGAGAGAGTCACATAGGTGCAGGGCTCTGTGTATGTGCTATACAGGACAGGGAGAGAGTCACATAGGTGCAGGGCTCTGTGTATGCGCTATACAGGACAGTGAGAGTGTCACATAGGTGCAGGGCTCTGTATGCGCTATACAGGACAGGGAGAGAGTCACATAGGTGCAGGTTCTGTGTATGTGCTATACAGGACAGGGAGAGAGTCACATAGGAGCAGGGCTCTGTATGTGCTATACAGGACAGGGAGAGAGTCACATAGGATCAGTCTCTGTGTATGTGCTATACAGGACAGGGAGAGAGTCACATAGGTGCAGGGCTCTGTGTATGCGCTATACAGGACAGGGAGATAGTCACATAGGTGCAGGGCTCTGTATGCGCTATGCAGGACAGGGAGAGAGTCACATAGGTGCAGGGCTCTGTGTATGTGCTATACAGGACAGGGAGAGAGTCACATAGGTGCAGGGCTCTGTGTATGTGCTATACAGGACAGGGAGAGAGTCACATAGGAGCAGGCTCTGTGTATGCGCTATACAGGACAGTGAGAGTGTCACATAGGTGCAGGGCTCTGTATGCGCTATACAGGACAGTGAGATAGTCACATAGGGGCAGGGCTCTGTATGTGCTATACAGGACAGGGAGAGAGTCACATAGGTGCAGGGCTCTGTATGTGCTATACAGGACAGTGAGATAGTCACATAGGTGCAGGGTCTGTATGTGCTATACAGGACAGGGAGAGAGTCACATAGGTGCAGGGCTCTGTGTATGTGCTATACAGGACAGGGAGAGAGTCACATAGGTGCAGGGCTCTGTGTATGTGCTATACAGGACAGGGAGAGAGTCACATAGGAGCAGGGCTCTGTATGTGCTATACAGGACAGGGAGAGAGTCACATAGGAGCAGGCTCTGTGTATGTGCTATACAGGACAGGGAGAGAGTCACATAGGTGCAGGGCTCTGTATGTGCTATACAGGACAGGGAGAGAGTCACATAGGAGCAGGCTCTGTGTATGTGCTATACAGGACAGGGAGAGAGTCACATAGGTGCAGGGCTCTGTGTATGCGCTATACAGGACAGGGAGAGAGTCACATAGGTGCAGGGCTCCGTGTATGTGCTATACAGGACAAGCAGAGAGTCACATAGGTGCAGGGCTCTGTGTATGCGCTATACAGGACAGTGAGAGTGTCACAGGTGCAGGGCTCTGTGTATGCGCTATACAGGACAGTGAGAGTGTCACATAGGTGCAGGGCTCTATGCGCTATACAGGACAGTGAGAGAGTCACATAGGTGCAGGGCTCTGTATACGCTATACAGGACAGGAAGACAGTCACATAGGTGCATGGCTCTGTATGTGCTATACAGGACAGGGAGAGAGTCACATAGGTGCAGGGCTCTGTATGCGCTATACAGGTCAGGGAGAGAGTCACATAGGAGCAGGCTCTGTGTATGCGCTATACAGGACAGTGAGAGTGTCACATAGGTGCAGGGCTCTGTATGCGCTATACAGGACAGGGAGAGTCACATAGGTGCAGGGCTCTGTGTATGTGCTATACAGGACAGGGAGAGAGTCACATAGGTGCAGGGCTCTGTATGTGCTATACAGGACAGGGAGAGACACATAGGTGCAGGGCTCTGTATGTGCTATACAGGACAGGGAGAGAGTCACATAGGTGCAGGGCTCTGTGTGCGCTATACAGGACAGGGAGAGAGTCACATAGGTGCAGGGCTCTGTATGTGCTATACAGGACAGGGAGAGAGTCACATAGGTGCAGGGCTCTGTATGCGCTATACAGGACAGTGAGAGTGTCACATAGGTGCAGGGCTCTGTATGCGCTATACATGACAGGGAGAGAGTCACATAGGAGCAGGGCTCTGTGTATGCGCTATACAGGACAGGGAGAGAGTCACATAGGTGCAGGGCTCTGTGTATGCGCTATACAGGACAGGGAGAGAGTCACATAGGTGCAGGGCTCTGTATGTGCTATACAGGACAGGGAGAGAGTCACATAGGTGCAGGGTCTGTATGTGCTATACAGGACAGGGAGAGAGTCACATAGGTGCAGGGCTCTGTGTATGCGCTATACAGGACGGAGAGAGTCACATAGGTGCAGGGCTCTGTGTATGTGCTATACAGGACAGGGAGAGAGTCACATAGGTGCAGGGTCTGTATGTGCTATACAGGACAGGGAGAGAGTCACATAGGTGCAGGGCTCTGTATGTGCTATACAGGACAGGGAGAGAGTCACATAGGAGCAGGCTCTGTGTATGTGCTATACAGGACAGGGAGAGAGTCACATAGGAGCAGGGTCTGTATGTGCTATACAGGACAGGGAGAGAGTCAAATTGGAGCAGGCTCTGTATGCGCTATAGAGGACAGGGAGAGAGTCACATAGGAGCAGGCTCTGTGTGCGCTATACAGGACAGTGAGAGAGTCACATAGGTGCAGGGCTCTGTGTATACGCTATACAGGACAGTGAGAAAGTCACATAGGAGCAGGCTCTGTATGTGCTATACAGAACAGTGAGAGAGTCACATAGGTGCAGGGCTCTGTATGTGCTATACAGGACAGGGAGAGAGTCACATAGGAGCAGGCTCTGTGTATGTGCTATACAGGACAGGGAGAGAGTCACATAGGAGCAGGGTCTGTATGTGCTATACAGGACAGGGAGAGAGTCAAATTGGAGCAGGCTCTGTGTGCGCTATACAGGACAGTGAGATGGTCACATAGGAGCAGGCTCTGTGTGCGCTATACAGGACAGTGAGAGAGTCACATAGGTGCAGGGCTCTGTGTATACGCTATACAGGACAGTGAGAAAGTCACATAGGAGCAGGCTCTGTATGTGCTATACAGAACAGTGAGAGAGTCACATAGGTGCAGGCTCTGTATGTGCTATACAGGACAGGGAGAGAGTCACATAGGTGCAGGGCTCTGTGTATACGCTATACAGGACAGTGAGAAAGTCACATAGGAGCAGGCTCTGTATGTGCTATACAGGACAGGGAGAGAGTCACATAGGTGCAGGCTCTGTGTATGCGCTATACAGGACAGGGAGAGAGTCACATAGGAGCAGGCTCTGTGTGCGCTATACAGGACAGTGAGAGAGTCACATAGGTGCAGGGCTCTGTGTATACGCTATACAGGACAGTGAGAAAGTCACATAGGAGCAGGCTCTGTATGTGCTATACAGGACAGGGAGAGAGTCACATAGGTGCAGGCTCTGTGTGCGCTATACAGGACAGGGAGAGAGTCACATAGGAGCAGGCTCTGTGTATGCGCTATACAGGACAGGGAGAGAGTCACATAGGTGCAGGGCTCTGTATGTGCTATACAGGACAGGGAGAGAGTCACATAGGAGCAGGCTCTGTATGCGCTATACAGGACAGTGAGAAAGTCACATAGGAGCAGGGCTCTGTGTATGCGCTATACAGGACAGGGAGAGAGTCACATAGGAGCAGGGCTCTGTATGTGCTATACAGGACAGGGAGAGAGTCACATAGGAGCAGGCTCTGTATGTGCTATACAGGACAGGGAGAGAGTCACATAGGTGCAGGGCTCCGTGTATGTGCTATACAGGACAAGCAGAGAGTCACATAGGTGCAGGGCTCTGTGTATGCGCTATACAGGACAGTGAGAGTGTCACATAGGTGCAGGGCTCTGTGTATGCGGTATACAGGACAGTGAGAGTGTCACATAGGTGCAGGGCTCTATGCGCTATACAGGACAGTGAGAGAGTCACATAGGTGCAGGGCTCTGTATGCGCTATACAGGACAGGAAGAGAGTCACATAGGTGCAGGGCTCTGTGTATGTGCTAGACAGGACAGGGAGAGAGTCACATAGGAGCAGGCTCTGTGTATGTGCTATACAGGACAGGGAGAGAGTCACATAGGAGCAGGCTCTGTGTATGCGCTATACAGGACAGGGAGAGAGTCACATAGGTGCAGGGCTCTGTATGTGCTATACAGGACAGGGAGAGAGTCACATAGGAGCAGGCTCTGTATGCGCTATACAGGACAGTGAGAAAGTCACATAGGAGCAGGGCTCTGTGTATGCGCTATACAGGACAGGGAGAGAGTCACATAGGAGCAGGGCTCTGTATGTGCTATACAGGACAGGGAGAGAGTCACATAGGAGCAGGCTCTGTATGTGCTATACAGGACAGGGAGAGAGTCACATAGGTGCAGGGCTCCGTGTATGTGCTATAGAGGACAAGCAGAGAGTCACATAGGTGCAGGGCTCTGTGTATGCGCTATACAGGACAGTGAGAGTGTCACATAGGTGCAGGGCTCTGTGTATGCGCTATACAGGACAGTGAGAGTGTCACATAGGTGCAGGGCTCTATGCTCTATACAGGACAGTGAGAGAGTCACATAGGTGCAGGGCTCTGTATGCGCTATACAGGACAGGGAGAGAGTCACATAGGTGCAGGGCTCTGTGTATGTGCTAGACAGGACAGGGAGAGAGTCACATAGGAGCAGGCTCTGTGTATGTGCTATACAGGACAGGGAGAGAGTCACATAGGTGCAGGGCTCTGTATGCGCTATGCAGGACAGGGAGAGAGTCACATAGGTGCAGGGCTCTGTGTATGTGCTAGACAGGACAGGGAGAGAGTCACATAGGAGCAGGCTCTGTGTATGTGCTATACAGGACAGGGAGAGAGTCACATAGGTGCAGGGCTCTGTGTATGCGCTATACAGGACAGGGAGAGAGTCACATAGGTGCAGGCTCTGTATGTGCTATACAGGACAGTGAGATAGTCACATAGGGGCAGGGCTCTGTATGTGCTATACAGGACAGGGAGAGAGTCACATAGGTGCAGGGCTCTGTATGTGCTATACAGGACAGTGAGAGAGTCACATAGGTGCAGGGCTCTGTGTATGTGCTATACAGGACAGGGAGAGAGTCACATAGGTGCAGGGCTCTGTGTATGCGCTATACAGGACAGTGAGAGTGTCACATAGGTGCAGGGCTCTGTATGCGCTATACAGGACAGGGAGAGAGTCACATAGGAGCAGGCTCTGTGTATGTGCTATACAGGACAGGGAGAGAGTCACATAGGAGCAGGGCTCTGTATGTGCTATACAGGACAGGGAGAGAGTCACATAGGATCAGTCTCTGTGTATGTGCTATACAGGACAGGGAGAGAGTCACATAGGTGCAGGGCTCTGTGTATGTGCTATACAGGACAGGGAGAGAGTCACATAGGTGCAGGGCTCTGTGTATGCGCTATACAGGACAGGAAGATAGTCACATAGGTGCAGGGCTCTGTTTGCGCTATGCAGGACAGGGAGAGAGTCACATAGGTGCAGGGCTCTGTGTATGTGCTATACAGGACAGGGAGAGAGTCACATAGGTGCAGGGCTCTGTGTATGTGCTATACAGGACAGGGAGAGAGTCACATAGGTGCAGGGCTCTGTGTATGCGCTATACAGGACAGTGAGAGTGTCACATAGGTGCAGGGCTCTGTATGCGCTATACAGGACAGTGAGAGAGTCATATAGGTGCAGGGCTCTGTATGTGCTATACAGGACAGGGAGAGAGTCACATAGGTGCAGGGCTCTGTATGCGCTATACAGGTCAGGGAGAGAGTCACATAGGAGCAGGCTCTGTGTATGCGCTATACAGGACAGTGAGACAGTCCCTCTCTCTGTGTCTCCCCGCACCGCTCTTACAGCAGAGAGATCAGAGAGAAGCAGTCCCTCTCTCTGTGTATCCCCGCACAGCTCTTACAGCAGAGAGATCAGAGAGAAGCGCTCCCTCTCTCTGTGTCTCCCCACACAGCTCTTACAGCAGAGAGAGCAGAGAGAAGCTGTCCCTCTCTCTCTGTCTCCCCGCACAGCTCTTACAGCAGAGAGATCAGAGAGAAGCGGTCCCTCTCTCTGTGTCTCCCGCACAGCTCTAACTGCAGAGAGATCAGAGAGAAGCGGTGCCTCTCTCTGTGTCTCCCGCACAGCTCTTACAGCAGAGAGAAGCTGCCCCTCTCTCTGTCTCCCCGCACAGCTCTTACAGCAGAGAGATCAGAGAGAAGCGGTCCCTCTCTCTGTGTCTCCCGCACAGCTCTTACAGCAGAGAGATCAGAGAGAAGCGGTCCCTCTCTCTGTGTCTCCCTGCACAGCTCTTACAGCAGAGAGATGAGAGAGAAGCGCTCCCTCTCTCTGTGTCTCCCCACACAGCTCTTACAGCAGAGAGAGCAGAGAGAAGCTGTCCCTCTCTCTCTGTCTCCCCGCACAGCTCTTACAGCAGAGAGATCAGAGAGAAGCGGTCCCTCTCTCTGTGTCTCCCGCACAGCTCTAACTGCAGAGTGATCAGAGAGAAGCGGTGCCTCTCTCTGTGTCTCCCGCACAGCTCTTACAGCAGAGAGAAGCGGCCCCTCTCTCTGTCTCCCCGCACAGCTCTTACAGCAGAGAGATCAGAGAGAAGCGGTCCCTCTCTCTGTGTCTCCCGCACAGCTCTTACAGCAGAGAGATCAGAGAGAAGCGGTCCCTCTCTCTGTGTCTCCCTGCACAGCTCTTACAGCAGAGAGATCAGAGAGAAGCGGTCCCTCTCTCTCTGTCTCCCCGCACAGCTCTTACAGCAGAGAGATCAGAGAGAAGCGGTCCCTCTCTCTGTGTCTCCGCACAGCTCTTACAGCAGAGAGAAGGGGCCCCTCTCTCTGTCTCCCCGCACAGCTCTTACAGCAGAGAGATCAGAGAGAAGCGGTCCCTCTCTCTGTGTCTCCCCGTAGAGCTCTTACAGCAGAGAGATCAGAGAGAAGCGGTCCCTCTCTGTGTCTCCCCGCACAGCTCTTACAGCAGAGAGATCAGAGAGAAGCGGCCCCTCTCTCTGTGTCTCCCCACACAGCTCTTACAGCAGAGAGAGCAGAGAGAGCAGAGAGAAGCGGTCCCTCTCTCTGTGTCTCCCCGCACCGCTCTTACAGCAGAGAGATCAGAGAGAAGCGGCCCCTCTCTCTGTCTCCCCGCACAGCTCTTACAGCAGAGAGATCAGAGAGAAGCAGCCCCTCTCTCTGTGTCTCCCCACACAGCTCTTATAGCAGAGAGAAGCGGACCCTCTCTCTCTGTCCCCCCGCACAGCTCTTACAGCAGAGAGATCAGAGAGAAGCGGCCCCTCTCTCTGTGTCTCCCCGCACAGCTCTTACAGCAGAGAGATCAGAGAGAAGCGGTCCCTCTCTGTGTCTCCCCGCACAGCTCTTACAGCAGAGAGATCAGAGAGAAGCGGCCCCTCTCTCTGTGTCTCCCCGCACAGCTCTTACAGCAGAGAGATCAGAGAGAAGCGGCCCCTCTCCCTGTGTCTCCCCGCACAGCTCTTACAGCAGAGAGATCAGAGAGAAGCGGTCCCTCTCTCTGTGTCTCCCTGCACAGCTCTTACAGCAGAGAGATCAGAGAGAAGCGGCCCCTCTCTCTGTCTCCCCGCACAGCTCTTACAGCAGAGAGAGCAGAGAGAAGCGGTCCCTCTCTCTGTGTCTCCCCGCACAGCTCTTACAGCAGAGAGATTAGAGAGAAGCGGCCCCTCTCTGTGTCTCCCCGCACAGCTCTTACAGCAGAGAGATCAGAGAGAAGCAGCCCCTCTCTCTGTGTCTCCCCACACAGCTCTTATAGCAGAGAGAAGCGGACCCTCTCTCTCTGTCCCCCCGCACAGCTCTTACAGCAGAGAGATCAGAGAGAAGCGGCCCCTCTCTCTGTGTCTCCCCGCACAGCTCTTACAGCAGAGAGATCAGAGAGAAGCGGTCCCTCTCTGTGTCTCCCCGCACAGCTCTTACAGCAGAGAGATCAGAGAGAAGCGGTCCCTCTCTCTGTGTCTCCCCGCACAGCTCTTACAGCAGAGAGATCAGACAGAAGCGGTCTCTCTGTGTCTCCCCGCACAGCTCTTACAGCAGAGAGATCAGAGAGAAGCGGCCCCTCTCTCTGTGTCTCCCCGCACAGCTCTTACAGCAGAGAGATCAGAGAGAAGCGGTCCCTCTCTGTGTCTCCCCGCACAGCTCTTACAGCAGAGAGATCAGAGAGAAGCGGCCCCTCTCTCTGTGTCTCCCCGCACAGCTCTTACAGCAGAGAGATCAGAGAGAAGCGGTCCCTCTCTGTGTCTCCCCGCACAGCTCTTACAGCAGAGAGATCAGAGAGAAGCGGTCCCTCTCTCTGTGTCTCCCCGCACAGCTCTTACAGCAGAGAGATCAGAGAGAAGCGGTCCCTCTCTGTGTCTCCCCGCACAGCTCTTACAGCAGAGAGATCAGAGAGAAGCGGCCCCTCTCTCTGTGTCTCCCCGCACAGCTCTTACAGCAGAAAGATCAGAGAGAAGCGGTCCCTCTCTCTGTCTCCCCGCACAGCTCTTACAGCAGAGAGAAGCGGCCCCTCTCTCTGTCTCCCCGCACAGCTCTTACAGCAGAGAGATTAGAGAGAAGCGGCCCCTCTCTGTGTCTCCCCGCACAGCTCTTACAGCAGAGAGAAGCGGCCCCTCTCTCTCTCTGTCTCCCCACATAGCTCTTACAGCAGAGAGATCAGAGAGAAGCGGCCCCTCTCTCTGTGTCTCCCCGCACAGCTCTTACAGCAGAGAGATCAGAGAGAAGCGGCCCCTCTCTCTGTGTGTCTCCCCGCACAGCTCTTACAGCAGAAAGATCAGAGAGAAGCGGCCCCTCTCTCTGTGTCTCCCCGCACAGCTCTTACAGCAGAGAGATCAGAGAGAAGCAGCCCCTCTCTCTGTGTCTCCCCACACAGCTCTTATAGCAGAGAGAAGCGGTCCCTCTCTCTCTGTCTCCCCGCACAGCTCTTACAGCAGAGAGATCAGAGAGAAGCGGTCCCTCTCTCTGTCTCTCCGCACAGCTCTTACAGCAGAGAGATCAGAGAGAAGCGGTCCCTCTCTCTGTGTCTCCCCGCACAGCTCTTACAGCAGAGAGATCAGAGAGAAGCGGTCCCTCTCTCTGTGTCTCCCCGCACAGCTCTTACAGCAGAGAGATCAGAGAGAAGCGGTCCCTCTCTCTGTCTCTCCGCACAGCTCTTACAGCAGAGAGATTAGAGAGAAGCGGCCCCTCTCTGTGTCTCCCCGCACAGCTCTTACAGCAGAGAGATCAGAGAGAAGCAGCCCCTCTCTCTGTGTCTCCCCACACAGCTCTTATAGCAGAGAGAAGCGGACCCTCTCTCTCTGTCCCCCCGCACAGCTCTTACAGCAGAGAGATCAGAGAGAAGCGGCCCCTCTCTCTGTGTGTCTCCCCGCACAGCTCTTACAGCAGAAAGATCAGAGAGAAGTGGCCCCTCTCTCTCTGTCTCCCCGCACAGCTCTTACAGCAGAGAGATCAGAGAGAAGCAGCCCCTCTCTCTGTGTCTCCCCACACAGCTCTTATAGCAGAGAGAAGCGGTCCCTCTCTCTCTGTCTCCCCGCACAGCTCTTACAGCAGAGAGATCAGAGAGAAGCGGTCCCTCTCTCTGTCTCTCCGCACAGCTCTTACAGCAGAGAGATCAGAGAGAAGCGGTCCCTCTCTCTGTGTCTCCCCGCACAGCTCTTACAGCAGAGAGATCAGAGAGAAGCGGTCCCTCTCTCTGTGTCTCCCCGCACAGCTCTTACAGCAGAGAGATCAGAGAGAAGCGGTCCCTCTCTCTGTCTCTCCGCACAGCTCTTACAGCAGAGAGATTAGAGAGAAGCGGCCCCTCTCTGTGTCTCCCCGCACAGCTCTTACAGCAGAGAGATCAGAGAGAAGCAGCCCCTCTCTCTGTGTCTCCCCACACAGCTCTTATAGCAGAGAGAAGCGGACCCTCTCTCTCTGTCCCCCCGCACAGCTCTTACAGCAGAGAGATCAGAGAGAAGCGGCCCCTCTCTCTGTGTCTCCCCGCACAGCTCTTACAGCAGAGAGATCAGAGAGAAGCGGTCCCTCTCTGTGTCTCCCCGCACAGCTCTTACAGCAGAGAGATCAGAGAGAAGCGGTCCCTCTCTCTGTGTCTCCCCGCACAGCTCTTACAGCAGAGAGATCAGACAGAAGCGGTCTCTCTGTGTCTCCCCGCACAGCTCTTACAGCAGAGAGAGCAGAGAGAAGCGGTCCCTCTCCCTGTGTCTCCCCGCACAGCTCTTACAGCAGAGAGATCAGGGAGAAGCAGTCCCTCTCTCTGTGTCTCCCTGCACAGCTCTTACAGCAGAGAGATCAGAGAGAAGCGGCCCCTCTCTCTGTGTCTCCCCGCACAGCTCTTACAGCAGAGAGATCAGAGAGAAGCGGTCCCTCTCTGTGTCTCCCCGCACAGCTCTTACAGCAGAGAGATCAGAGAGAAGCGGTCCCTCTCTCTGTGTCTCCCCGCACAGCTCTTACAGCAGAGAGATCAGAGAGAAGCGGTCCCTCTCTGTGTCTCCCCACACAGCTCTTACAGCAGAGAGATCAGAGAGAAGCGGTCCCTCTCTGTGTCTCCCCGCACAGCTCTTACAGCAGAGAGAAGCGGCCCCTCTCTCTGTCTCCCCGCACAGCTCTTACAGCAGAGAGATTAGAGAGAAGCGGCCCCTCTCTGTGTCTCCCCGCACAGCTCTTACAGCAGAGAGAAGCGGCCCCTCTCTCTCTCTGTCTCCCCACATAGCTCTTACAGCAGAGAGATCAGAGAGAAGCGGCCCCTCTCTCTGTGTCTCCCCGCACAGCTCTTACAGCAGAGAGATCAGAGAGAAGCGGCCCCTCTCTCTGTCTCCCCGCACAGCTCTTACAGCAGAGAGATCAGAGAGAAGCAGCCCCTCTCTCTGTGTCTCCCCACACAGCTCTTATAGCAGAGAGAAGCGGTCCCTCTCTCTCTGTCTCCCCGCACAGCTCTTACAGCAGAGAGATCAGAGAGAAGCGGTCCCTCTCTCTGTCTCTCCGCACAGCTCTTACAGCAGAGAGATCAGAGAGAAGCGGTCCCTCTCTCTGTGTCTCCGCGCACAGCTCTTACAGCAGAGAGATCAGAGAGAAGCTGTCCCTCTCCCTGTGTCTCCCCGCACAGCTCTTACAGCAGAGAGATCAGAGAGAAGCGGCCCCTCTCTCTGTGTCTCCCCGCACAGCTCTTACAGCAGAGAGATCAGAGAGAAGCGGTCCCTCTCTCTGTCTCTCCGCACCGCTCTTACAGCAGAGAGAGCAGAGAGAAGCGGTCCCTCTCTCTGTGTCTCCCCACACAGCTCTTACAGCAGAGAGATCAGAGAGAAGCGGCCCCTCTCTCTGTGTCTCCCCGCACAGCTCTTACAGCAGAGAGATCAGAGAGAAGCGGTCCCTCTCTCTGTCTCTCCGCACCGCTCTTACAGCAGAGAGAGCAGAGAGAAGCGGTCCCTCTCTCTGTGTCTCCCCACACAGCTCTTACAGCAGAGAGATCAGAGAGAAGCGGCCCCTCTCTCTGTGTCTCCCCACACAGCTCTTACAGCAGAGAGATCAGAGAGAAGCGGTCCCTCTCTGTGCCTCCCCGCACAGCTCTTACAGCAGAGAGAGCAGAGAGAAGCGGTCCCTCTCTCTGTGTCTCCCCACACAGCTCTTACAGCAGAGAGATCAGAGAGAAGCGGCCCCTCTCTCTGTGTCTCCCTGCACAGCTCTTACAGCAGAGAGATCAGAGAGAAGCGGCCCCTCTCTCTGTGTCTCCCCACACAGCTCTTACAGCAGAGAGATCAGAGAGAAGTGACCCCTCTCTCTGTGTCTCCCCGCACAGCTCTTACAGCAGAGAGAGCAGAGAGAAGCGGTCCCTCTCCCTGTGTCTCCCCGCACAGCTCTTACAGCAGAGAGATCAGAGAGAAGCGGTCCCTCTCTCTGTGTCTCCCCACACAGCTCTTACAGCAGAGAGATCAGAGAGAAGCGGCCCCTCTCTCTGTGTCTCCCGCACAGCTCTTACAGCAGAGAGATCAGAGAGAAGCGGCCCCTCTCTCTGTGTCTCCCGCACAGCTCTTACAGCAGAGAGATCAGAGAGAAGCGGTCCCTCTCTCTGTGTCTCCCCGCACAGCTCTTACAGCAGAGAGAGCAGAGAGAAGCGGTCCCTCTCTCTGTGTCTCCCGCACAGCTCTTACAGCAGAGAGATCAGAGAGAAGCGGCCCCTCTCTCTGTCTCCCCACACAGCTCTTACAGCAGAGAGATCAGAGGGAAGCGGTCCCTCTCTCTGTGTCTCCCCGCACAGCTCTTACAGCAGAGAGATCAGAGAGAAGCGGTCCCTCTCTCTGTGTCTCCCCGCACCGCTCTTACAGCAGAGAGATCAGAGAGAAGCGGTCCCTCCCTCTGTGTCTCCCCGCACAGCTCTTACAGCAGAGAGATCAGAGAGAAGCGGCACACTCTCTGTGTCTCCCCACACAGCTCTTACAGCAGAGAGATCAGAGAGAAGCGGCCCCTCTCTCTGTGTCTCCCTGCACAGCTCTTACAGCAGAGAGATCAGAGAGAAGCGGCCCCTCTCTCTGTCTCCCCACACAGCTCTTACAGCAGAGATCAGAGAGAAGCGGTCCCTCTCTCTCTGTGTCTCCCGCACAGCTCTTACAGCAGAGAGATCAGAGAGAAGTGGCCCCTCTCCCTGTGTCTCCCCGCACAGCTCTTACAGCAGAGAGATCAGAGAGAAGCGGTCCCTCTCTCTGTGTCTCCCCGCACAGCTGTTACAGCAGAGAGATCAGAGAGAAGCGGCCCCTCTCCCTGTGTCTCCCCGCACAGCTCTTACAGCAGAGAGATCAGAGAGAAGCGGCCCCTCTCTCTGTGTCTCCCCACACAGCTCTTACAGCAGAGAGATCAGAGAGAAGCGGCCCCTCTCCCTGTGTCTCCCCGCACCGCTCTTACAGCAGAGAGATCAGAGAGAAGCGGCCCCTCTCTGTGTGTCTCCCCGCACAGCTCTTACAGCAGAGAGATCAGAGAGAAGCGGTCCCTCTCTCTGTCTCCCCGCACAGCTCTTACAGCAGAGAGATCAGAGAGAAGCGGCCCCTCTCTCTGTGTGTCTCCCCGCACAGCTCTTACAGCAGAGAGATCAGAGAGAAGCAGTCCCTCTCCCTGTGTCTCCCCGCACAGCTCTTACAGCAGAGAGATCAGAGAGAAGCGGCCCCTCTCTCTGTGTCTCCCCACACAGCTCTTACAGCAGAGAGATCAGAGAGAAGCAGTCCCTCTCTGTGTCTCCCCACACAGCTCTTACAGCAGAGAGATCAGGGAGAAGCGGTCCCTCTCTCTGTGTCTCTGTGTCTCCCCGCACAGCTCTTACAGCAGAGAGATCAGAGAGAAGCGGCCCCTCTCCCTGTGTCTCCCCGCACAGCTCTTACAGCAGAGAGATCAGAGAGAAGCGGCCCCTCTCTCTGTGTCTCCCCACACAGCTCTTACAGCAGAGAGATCAGAGAGAAGCGGTCCCTCTCTGTGTGTCTCCCCGCACAGCTCTTACAGCAGAGAGATCAGAGAGAAGCGGTCCCTCTCTCTGTCTCTCCGCACAGCTCTTACAGCAGAGAGATCAGAGAGAAGCGGTCCCTCTCTCTGTATCTCCCCGCACAGCTCTTACAGCAGAGAGATCAGAGAGAAGCGGCCCCTCTCTCTGTGTGTCTCCCCGCACAGCTCTTACAGCAGAGAGATCAGAGAGAAGCAGTCCCTCTCCCTGTGTCTCCCCGCACAGCTCTTACAGCAGAGAGATCAGAGAGAAGCGGCCCCTCTCTCTGTGTCTCCCCACACAGCTCTTACAGCAGAGAGATCAGAGAGAAGCGGTCCCTCTCTGTGTCTCCCCACACAGCTCTTACTGCAGAGAGATCAGGGAGAAGCGGTCCCTCTCTCTGTGTCTCTGTGTCTCCCCGCACAGCTCTTACAGCAGAGAGATCAGAGAGAAGCGGCCCCTCTCCCTGTGTCTCCCCGCACAGCTCTTACAGCAGAGAGATCAGAGAGAAGCGGTCCCTCTCTCTGTGTCTCCCCGCACAGCTCTTACAGCAGAGAGATCAGAGAGAAGCGGCCCCTCTCTGTGTCTCCCCGCACACCTCTTACAGCAGAGAGATCAGAGAGAAGCGGCCCCTCTCTCTGTGTCTCCCCGCACACCTCTTACAGCAGAGAGAGCAGAGAGAAGCGGCCCCTCTCCCTGTGTCTCCCCGCACAGCTCTTACAGCAGAGAGATCAGAGAGAAGCGGTCCCTCTCTCTGTGTCTCCCCGCACCGCTCTTACAGCAGAGAGATCAGAGAGAAGCGGCCCCTCTCTGTGTATCTCCCCGCACGGCTCTTACAGCAGAGAGATCAGAGAGAAGCGGCCCCTCTCTCTGTGTCTCCCCGCACAGCTCTTACAGCAGAGAGATCAGAGAGAAGAGGCCCCTCTCTCTGTCTCCCCGCACAGCTCTTACAGCAGAGAGATCAGAGAGAAGCAGCCCCTCTCTCTGTGTCTCCCCACACAGCTCTTATAGCAGAGAGAAGCGGTCCCTCTCTCTCTGTCTCCCCGCACAGCTCTTACAGCAGAGAGATCAGAGAGAAGCGGTCCCTCTCTCTGTCTCTCCGCACAGCTCTTACAGCAGAGAGATCAGAGAGAAGCGGTCCCTCTCTCTGTGTCTCCCCGCACAGCTCTTACAGCAGAGAGATCAGAGAGAAGCGGTCCCTCTCTCTGTGTCTCCCCGCACAGCTCTTACAGCAGAGAGATCAGAGAGAAGCGGTCCCTCTCTCTGTCTCTCCGCACAGCTCTTACAGCAGAGAGATTAGAGAGAAGCGGCCCCTCTCTGTGTCTCCCCGCACAGCTCTTACAGCAGAGAGATCAGAGAGAAGCAGCCCCTCTCTCTGTGTCTCCCCACACAGCTCTTATAGCAGAGAGAAGCGGACCCTCTCTCTCTGTCCCCCCGCACAGCTCTTACAGCAGAGAGATCAGAGAGAAGCGGCCCCTCTCTCTGTGTCTCCCCGCACAGCTCTTACAGCAGAGAGATCAGAGAGAAGCGGCCCCTCTCTGTGTCTCCCCGCACAGCTCTTACAGCAGAGAGATCAGAGAGAAGCGGTCCCTCTCTCTGTGTCTCCCCGCACAGCTCTTACAGCAGAGAGATCAGACAGAAGCGGTCTCTCTGTGTCTCCCCGCACAGCTCTTACAGCAGAGAGAGCAGAGAGAAGCGGTCCCTCTCCCTGTGTCTCCCCGCACAGCTCTTACAGCAGAGAGATCAGGGAGAAGCAGTCCCTCTCTCTGTGTCTCCCTGCACAGCTCTTACAGCAGAGAGATCAGAGAGAAGCGGCCCCTCTCTCTGTGTCTCCCCGCACAGCTCTTACAGCAGAGAGATCAGAGAGAAGCGGTCCCTCTCTGTGTCTCCCCGCACAGCTCTTACAGCAGAGAGATCAGAGAGAAGCGGTCCCTCTCTCTGTGTCTCCCCGCACAGCTCTTACAGCAGAGAGATCAGAGAGAAGCGGTCCCTCTCTGTGTCTCCCCGCACAGCTCTTACAGCAGAGAGATCAGAGAGAAGCGGCCCCTCTCTCTGTGTCTCCCCGCACAGCTCTTACAGCAGAAAGATCAGAGAGAAGCGGTCCCTCTCTCTGTCTCCCCGCACAGCTCTTACAGCAGAGAGAAGCGGCCCCTCTCTCTGTCTCCCCGCACAGCTCTTACAGCAGAGAGATTAGAGAAAAGCGGCCCCTCTCTGTGTCTCCCCGCACAGCTCTTACAGCAGAGAGAAGCGGCCCCTCTCTCTCTCTGTCTCCCCACATAGCTCTTACAGCAGAGAGATCAGAGAGAAGCGGCCCCTCTCTCTGTGTCTCCCCGCACAGCTCTTACAGCAGAGAGATCAGAGAGAAGCGGCCCCTCTCTCTGTCTCCCCGCACAGCTCTTACAGCAGAGAGATCAGAGAGAAGCAGCCCCTCTCTCTGTGTCTCCCCACACAGCTCTTATAGCAGAGAGAAGCGGTCCCTCTCTCTCTGTCTCCCCGCACAGCTCTTACAGCAGAGAGATCAGAGAGAAGCGGTCCCTCTCTCTGTCTCTCCGCACAGCTCTTACAGCAGAGAGATCAGAGAGAAGCGGTCCCTCTCTCTGTGTCTCCCCGCACAGCTCTTACAGCAGAGAGATCAGAGAGAAGCTGTCCCTCTCCCTGTGTCTCCCCGCACAGCTCTTACAGCAGAGAGATCAGAGAGAAGCGGCCCCTCTCTCTGTGTCTCCCCGCACAGCTCTTACAGCAGAGAGATCAGAGAGAAGCGGTCCCTCTCTCTGTCTCTCCGCACCGCTCTTACAGCAGAGAGAGCAGAGAGAAGCGGTCCCTCTCTCTGTCTCTCCGCACCGCTCTTACAGCAGAGAGAGCAGAGAGAAGCGGTCCCTCTCTCTGTGTCTCCCCACACAGCTCTTACAGCAGAGAGATCAGAGAGAAGCGGCCCCTCTCTCTGTGTCTCCGCACAGCTCTTACAGCAGAGAGATCAGAGAGAAGCGGTCCCTCTCTGTGCCTCCCCGCACAGCTCTTACAGCAGAGAGAGCAGAGAGAAGCGGTCCCTCTCTCTGTATCTCCCCGCACAGCTCTTACAGCAGAGAGATCAGAGAGAAGCGGCCCCTCTCTCTGTGTCTCCGCACAGCTCTTACAGCAGAGAGATCAGAGA
Organism: Ascaphus truei; assembly: GCF_040206685.1. Lineage (NCBI taxonomy): Eukaryota > Metazoa > Chordata > Amphibia > Anura > Ascaphidae > Ascaphus > Ascaphus truei. The sequence continues at coordinate 24,923 of NW_027453814.1, forward strand.
GAAGTGGTCCCTCTCTCTGTGTCTCCCTGCACAGCTCTTACAGCAGAGAGATCAGAGAGAAGCGGTCCCTCTCTCTGTCTCTCCGCACCGCTCTTACAGCAGAGAGAGCAGAGAGAAGCGGCCCCTCTCTCTGTGTCTCCCCGCACAGCTCTTACAGCAGAGAGAGCAGAGAGAAGTGGTCCCTCTCTCTGTGTCTCCCCGCACAGCTCTTACAGCAGAGAGAGCAGAGAGAAGCAGCCCCTCTCTCTGTGTCTCCCTGCACAGCTCTTACAGCAGAGAGATCAGAGAGAAGCGGCCCCTCTCTCTGTGTCTCCCCACACAGCTCTTACAGCAGAGAGAACAGAGAGAAGTGACCCCTCTCTCTGTGTCTCCCCGCACAGCTCTTACAGCAGAGAGATCAGAGAGAAGCGGCCCCTCTCTCTGTGTCTCCCCGCACACCTCTTACAGCAGAGAGAGCAGAGAGAAGCGGCCCCTCTCCCTGTGTCTCCCCGCACAGCTCTTACAGCAGAGAGATCAGAGAGAAGCGGCCCCTCTCTCTGTGTCTCCCCGCACAGCTCTTACAGCAGAGAGATCAGAGAGAAGCGGCCCCTCTCTGTGTCTCCCCGCACACCTCTTACAGCAGAGAGATCAGAGAGAAGCGGCCCCTCTCTCTGTGTCTCCCCGCACACCTCTTACAGCAGAGAGAGCAGAGAGAAGCGGCCCCTCTCCCTGTGTCTCCCCGCACAGCTCTTACAGCAGAGAGATCAGAGAGAAGCGGTCCCTCTCTCTGTGTCTCCCCGCACCGCTCTTACAGCAGAGAGATCAGAGAGAAGCGGCCCCTCTCTGTGTGTCTCCCCGCACGGCTCTTACAGCAGAGAGATCAGAGAGAAGCGGCCCCTCTCTCTGTGTCTCCCCGCACAGCTCTTACAGCAGAGAGATCAGAGAGAAGAGGCCCCTCTCTCTGTCTCCCCGCACAGCTCTTACAGCAGAGAGATCAGAGAGAAGCAGCCCCTCTCTCTGTGTCTCCCCACACAGCTCTTATAGCAGAGAGAAGCGGTCCCTCTCTCTCTGTCTCCCCGCACAGCTCTTACAGCAGAGAGATCAGAGAGAAGCGGTCCCTCTCTCTGTCTCTCCGCACAGCTCTTACAGCAGAGAGATCAGAGAGAAGCGGTCCCTCTCTCTGTGTCTCCCCGCACAGCTCTTACAGCAGAGAGATCAGAGAGAAGCGGTCCCTCTCTCTGTGTCTCCCCGCACAGCTCTTACAGCAGAGAGATCAGAGAGAAGCGGCCCCTCTCTCTCTGTCTCCCCGCACAGCTCTTACAGCAGAGAGATCAGAGAGAAGCGGTCCCTCTCTCTGTCTCTCCGCACAGCTCTTACAGCAGAGAGATCAGAGAGAAGCGGTCCCTCTCTCTGTGTCTCCCCGCACAGCTCTTACAGCAGAGAGATCAGAGAGAAGCGGTCCCTCTCTCTGTGTCTCCCCGCACAGCTCTTACAGCAGAGAGATCAGAGAGAAGCGGTCCCTCTCTCTCTGTCTCCCCGCACAGCTCTTACAGCAGAGAGATCAGAGAGAAGCGGTCCCTCTCTCTGTCTCTCCGCACAGCTCTTACAGCAGAGAGATTAGAGAGAAGCGGCCCCTCTCTGTGTCTCCCCGCACAGCTCTTACAGCAGAGAGATCAGAGAGAAGCAGCCCCTCTCTCTGTGTCTCCCCACACAGCTCTTATAGCAGAGAGAAGCGGACCCTCTCTCTCTGTCCCCCCGCACAGCTCTTACAGCAGAGAGATCAGAGAGAAGCGGCCCCTCTCTCTGTGTCTCCCCGCACAGCTCTTACAGCAGAGAGATCAGAGAGAAGCGGCCCCTCTCTGTGTCTCCCCGCACAGCTCTTACAGCAGAGAGATCAGAGAGAAGCGGTCCCTCTCTCTGTGTCTCCCCGCACAGCTCTTACAGCAGAGAGATCAGACAGAAGCGGTCTCTCTGTGTCTCCCCGCACAGCTCTTACAGCAGAGAGAGCAGAGAGAAGCGGTCCCTCTCCCTGTGTCTCCCCGCACAGCTCTTACAGCAGAGAGATCAGGGAGAAGCAGTCCCTCTCTCTGTGTCTCCCTGCACAGCTCTTACAGCAGAGAGATCAGAGAGAAGCGGCCCCTCTCTCTGTGTCTCCCCGCACAGCTCTTACAGCAGAGAGATCAGAGAGAAGCGGTCCCTCTCTGTGTCTCCCCGCACAGCTCTTACAGCAGAGAGATCAGAGAGAAGCGGTCCCTCTCTCTGTGTCTCCCCGCACAGCTCTTACAGCAGAGAGATCAGAGAGAAGCGGTCCCTCTCTGTGTCTCCCCGCACAGCTCTTACAGCAGAGAGATCAGAGAGAAGCGGCCCCTCTCTCTGTGTCTCCCCGCACAGCTCTTACAGCAGAAAGATCAGAGAGAAGCGGTCCCTCTCTCTGTCTCCCCGCACAGCTCTTACAGCAGAGAGAAGCGGCCCCTCTCTCTGTCTCCCCGCACAGCTCTTACAGCAGAGAGATTAGAGAAAAGCGGCCCCTCTCTGTGTCTCCCCGCACAGCTCTTACAGCAGAGAGAAGCGGCCCCTCTCTCTCTCTGTCTCCCCACATAGCTCTTACAGCAGAGAGATCAGAGAGAAGCGGCCCCTCTCTCTGTGTCTCCCCGCACAGCTCTTACAGCAGAGAGATCAGAGAGAAGCGGCCCCTCTCTCTGTCTCCCCGCACAGCTCTTACAGCAGAGAGATCAGAGAGAAGCAGCCCCTCTCTCTGTGTCTCCCCACACAGCTCTTATAGCAGAGAGAAGCGGTCCCTCTCTCTCTGTCTCCCCGCACAGCTCTTACAGCAGAGAGATCAGAGAGAAGCGGTCCCTCTCTCTGTCTCTCCGCACAGCTCTTACAGCAGAGAGATCAGAGAGAAGCGGTCCCTCTCTCTGTGTCTCCCCGCACAGCTCTTACAGCAGAGAGATCAGAGAGAAGCTGTCCCTCTCCCTGTGTCTCCCCGCACAGCTCTTACAGCAGAGAGATCAGAGAGAAGCGGCCCCTCTCTCTGTGTCTCCCCGCACAGCTCTTACAGCAGAGAGATCAGAGAGAAGCGGTCCCTCTCTCTGTCTCTCCGCACCGCTCTTACAGCAGAGAGAGCAGAGAGAAGCGGTCCCTCTCTCTGTCTCTCCGCACCGCTCTTACAGCAGAGAGAGCAGAGAGAAGCGGTCCCTCTCTCTGTGTCTCCCCACACAGCTCTTACAGCAGAGAGATCAGAGAGAAGCGGCCCCTCTCTCTGTGTCTCCGCACAGCTCTTACAGCAGAGAGATCAGAGAGAAGCGGTCCCTCTCTGTGCCTCCCCGCACAGCTCTTACAGCAGAGAGAGCAGAGAGAAGCGGTCCCTCTCTCTGTATCTCCCCGCACAGCTCTTACAGCAGAGAGATCAGAGAGAAGCGGCCCCTCTCTCTGTGTCTCCGCACAGCTCTTACAGCAGAGAGATCAGAGAGAAGTGGTCCCTCTCTCTGTGTCTCCCTGCACAGCTCTTACAGCAGAGAGATCAGAGAGAAGCGGTCCCTCTCTCTGTCTCTCCGCACCGCTCTTACAGCAGAGAGAGCAGAGAGAAGCGGCCCCTCTCTCTGTGTCTCCCCGCACAGCTCTTACAGCAGAGAGAGCAGAGAGAAGTGGTCCCTCTCTCTGTGTCTCCCCGCACAGCTCTTACAGCAGAGAGATCAGAGAGAAGCGGCCCCTCTCTCTGTGTCTCCCTGCACAGCTCTTACAGCAGAGAGATCAGAGAGAAGCGGCCCCTCTCTCTGTGTCTCCCCACACAGCTCTTACAGCAGAGAGAACAGAGAGAAGCGGTCCCTCTCTCTGTGTCTCCCCGCACAGCTCTTACAGCAGAGAGAGCAGAGAGAAGCGGTCCCTCTCTCTGTGTCTCCCGCACAGCTCTTACAGCAGAGAGATCAGAGAGAAGCGGCCCCTCTCTCCGTGTCTCCCGCACAGCGCTTACAGCAGAGAGATCGGAGAGAAGCGGCCCCTCTCTCTGTGTCTCCCCGCACAGCTCTTACAGCAGAGAGATCAGAGAGAAGCAGCCCCTTTCTCTGTGTCTCCCTGCACAGCTCTTACAGCAGAGAGATCAGAGAGAAGCGGCCCCTCTCTCTGTGTCTCCCGCACAGCTCTTACAGCAGAGATCAGAGAGAAGCGGTCCCTCTCTCTGTGTCTCCCCGCACAGCTCTTACAGCAGAGAGATCAGAGAGAAGCGGTCCCTCTCTCTGTGTCTCCCCGCACAGCTCTTACAGCAGAGAGATCAGAGAGAAGCGGCCCCTCTCTCTGTGTCTCCCCGCACAGCTCTTACAGCAGAGAGATCAGAGAGAAGCGGCCCCTCTCTCTGTCTCCCCACACAGCTCTTACAGCAGAGAGATCAGAGGGAAGCGGTCCCTCTCTCTGTGTCTCCCCGCACAGCTCTTACAGCAGAGAGATCAGAGAGAAGCGGCCCCTCTCTCTGTGTCTCCCCGCACCGCTCTTACAGCAGAGAGATCAGAGAGAAGCGGTCCCTCCCTCTGTGTCTCCCCGCACAGCTCTTACAGCAGAGAGATCAGAGAGAAGCGGCCCCTCTCTCTGTGTCTCCCCGCACAGCTCTTACAGCAGAGAGATCAGAGAGAAGCGGCCCCTCTCTCTGTCTCCCCACACAGCTCTTACAGCAGAGATCAGAGAGAAGCGGTCCCTCTCTCTCTGTGTCTCCCGCACAGCTCTTACAGCAGAGAGATCAGAGAGAAGCGGCCCCTCTCCCTGTGTCTCCCCGCACAGCTCTTACAGCAGAGAGATCAGAGAGAAGCGGCCCCTCCCTCTGTGTCTCCCTGTGTCTCCCCGCACCGCTCTTACAGCAGAGAGATCAGAGAGAAGCGGCCCCTCTCTGTGTGTCTCCCCGCACAGCTCTTACAGCAGAGAGATCAGAGAGAAGCGGTCCCTCTCTCTGTCTCCCCGCACAGCTCTTACAGCAGAGAGATCAGAGAGAAGCGGCCCCTCTCTCTGTGTCTCCCCGCACAGCTCTTACAGCAGAGAGATCAGAGAGATCAGAGAGAAGCGGCCCCTCTCTCTGTCTCCCCACACAGCTCTTACAGCAGAGATCAGAGAGAAGCGGTCCCTCTCTCTCTGTGTCTCCCGCACAGCTCTTACAGCAGAGAGATCAGAGAGAAGCGGCCCCTCTCCCTGTGTCTCCCCGCACAGCTCTTACAGCAGAGAGATCAGAGAGAAGCGGCCCCTCCCTCTGTGTCTCCCTGTGTCTCCCCGCACCGCTCTTACAGCAGAGAGATCAGAGAGAAGCGGCCCCTCTCTGTGTGTCTCCCCGCACAGCTCTTACAGCAGAGAGATCAGAGAGAAGCGGTCCCTCTCTCTGTCTCCCCGCACAGCTCTTACAGCAGAGAGATCAGAGAGAAGCGGCCCCTCTCTCTGTGTGTCTCCCCGCACAGCTCTTACAGCAGAGAGATCAGAGAGAAGCAGTCCCTCTCCCTGTGTCTCCCCGCACAGCTCTTACAGCAGAGAGATCAGAGAGAAGCGGCCCCTCTCTCTGTGTCTCCCCACACAGCTCTTACAGCAGAGAGATCAGAGAGAAGCGGTCCCTCTCTGTGTCTCCCCACACAGCTCTTACAGCAGAGAGATCAGGGAGAAGCGGTCCCTCTCTCTGTGTCTCTGTGTCTCCCCGCACAGCTCTTACAGCAGAGAGATCAGAGAGAAGCGGCCCCTCTCCCTGTGTCTCCCCGCACAGCTCTTACAGCAGAGAGATCAGAGAGAAGCGGCCCCTCTCTCTGTGTCTCCCCACACAGCTCTTACAGCAGAGAGATCAGAGAGAAGCGGTCCCTCTCTGTGTGTCTCCCCGCACAGCTCTTACAGCAGAGAGATCAGAGAGAAGCGGTCCCTCTCTCTGTCTCTCCGCACAGCTCTTACAGCAGAGAGATCAGAGAGAAGCGGTCCCTCTCTCTGTATCTCCCCGCACAGCTCTTACAGCAGAGAGATCAGAGAGAAGCGGCCCCTCTCTCTGTGTGTCTCCCCGCACAGCTCTTACAGCAGAGAGATCAGAGAGAAGCAGTCCCTCTCCCTGTGTCTCCCCGCACAGCTCTTACAGCAGAGAGATCAGAGAGAAGCGGCCCCTCTCTCTGTGTCTCCCCACACAGCTCTTACAGCAGAGAGATCAGAGAGAAGCGGTCCCTCTCTGTGTCTCCCCACACAGCACTTACAGCAGAGATCAGGGAGAAGCGGTCCCTCTCTCTGTGTCTCTGTGTCTCCCCGCACAGCTCTTACAGCAGAGAGATCAGAGAGAAGCGGCCCCTCTCCCTGTGTCTCCCCGCACAGCTCTTACAGCAGAGAGATCAGAGAGAAGCGGCCCCTCTCTCTGTCTCCCCGCACAGCTCTTACAGCAGAGAGATCAGAGAGAAGCAGCCCCTCTCTCTGTGTCTCCCCGCACAGCTCTTACAGCAGAGAGATCAGAGAGAAGCGGTCCCTCTCTCTGTGTCTCCCCGCACAGCTCTTATAGCAGAGAGAAGCGGTCCCTCTCTCTCTGTCTCCCCGCACAGCTCTTACAGCAGAGAGATCAGAGAGAAGCGGTCCCTCTCTCTGTCTCTCCGCACAGCTCTTACAGCAGAGAGATCAGAGAGAAGCGGTCCCTCTCTCTGTGTCTCCCCGCACAGCTCTTACAGCAGAGAGATCAGAGAGAAGCGGTCCCTCTCTCTGTGTCTCCCCGCACAGCTCTTACAGCAGAGAGATCAGAGAGAAGCGGTCCCTCTCTCTGTCTCTCCGCACAGCTCTTACAGCAGAGAGATTAGAGAGAAGCGGCCCCTCTCTGTGTCTCCCCGCACAGCTCTTACAGCAGAGAGATCAGAGAGAAGCAGCCCCTCTCTCTGTGTCTCCCCACACAGCTCTTATAGCAGAGAGAAGCGGACCCTCTCTCTCTGTCCCCCCGCACAGCTCTTACAGCAGAGAGATCAGAGAGAAGCGGCCCCTCTCTCTGTGTCTCCCCGCACAGCTCTTACAGCAGAGAGATCAGAGAGAAGCGGCCCCTCTCTGTGTCTCCCCGCACAGCTCTTACAGCAGAGAGATCAGAGAGAAGCGGTCCCTCTCTCTGTGTCTCCCCGCACAGCTCTTACAGCAGAGAGATCAGACAGAAGCGGTCTCTCTGTGTCTCCCCGCACAGCTCTTACAGCAGAGAGAGCAGAGAGAAGCGGTCCCTCTCCCTGTGTCTCCCCGCACAGCTCTTACAGCAGAGAGATCAGGGAGAAGCAGTCCCTCTCTCTGTGTCTCCCTGCACAGCTCTTACAGCAGAGAGATCAGAGAGAAGCGGCCCCTCTCTGTGTCTCCCCGCACAGCTCTTACAGCAGAGAGATCAGAGAGAAGCGGTCCCTCTCTGTGTCTCCCCGCACAGCTCTTACAGCAGAGAGATCAGAGAGAAGCGGTCCCTCTCTCTGTGTCTCCCCGCACAGCTCTTACAGCAGAGAGATCAGAGAGAAGCGGTCCCTCTCTGTGTCTCCCCGCACAGCTCTTACAGCAGAGAGATCAGAGAGAAGCGGCCCCTCTCTCTGTGTCTCCCCGCACAGCTCTTACAGCAGAAAGATCAGAGAGAAGCGGTCCCTCTCTCTGTCTCCCCGCACAGCTCTTACAGCAGAGAGAAGCGGCCCCTCTCTCTGTCTCCCCGCACAGCTCTTACAGCAGAGAGATTAGAGAGAAGCGGCCCCTCTCTGTGTCTCCCCGCACAGCTCTTACAGCAGAGAGAAGCGGCCCCTCTCTCTCTCTGTCTCCCCACATAGCTCTTACAGCAGAGAGATCAGAGAGAAGCGGCCCCTCTCTCTGTGTCTCCCCGCACAGCTCTTACAGCAGAGAGATCAGAGAGAAGCGGCCCCTCTCTCTGTCTCCCCGCACAGCTCTTACAGCAGAGAGATCAGAGAGAAGCAGCCCCTCTCTCTGTGTCTCCCCACACAGCTCTTATAGCAGAGAGAAGCGGTCCCTCTCTCTCTGTCTCCCCGCACAGCTCTTACAGCAGAGAGATCAGAGAGAAGCGGTCCCTCTCTCTGTCTCTCCGCACAGCTCTTACAGCAGAGAGATCAGAGAGAAGCGGTCCCTCTCTCTGTGTCTCCCCGCACAGCTCTTACAGCAGAGAGATCAGAGAGAAGCTGTCCCTCTCCCTGTGTCTCCCCGCACAGCTCTTACAGCAGAGAGATCAGAGAGAAGCGGCCCCTCTCTCTGTGTCTCCCCGCACAGCTCTTACAGCAGAGAGATCAGAGAGAAGCGGTCCCTCTCTCTGTCTCTCCGCACCGCTCTTACAGCAGAGAGAGCAGAGAGAAGCGGTCCCTCTCTGTGCCTCCCCGCACAGCTCTTACAGCAGAGAGAGCAGAGAGAAGCGGTCCCTCTCTCTGTATCTCCCCGCACAGCTCTTACAGCAGAGAGATCAGAGAGAAGCGGCCCCTCTCTCTGTGTCTCCGCACAGCTCTTACAGCAGAGAGATCAGAGAGAAGTGGTCCCTCTCTCTGTGTCTCCCTGCACAGCTCTTACAGCAGAGAGATCAGAGAGAAGCGGTCCCTCTCTCTGTCTCTCCGCACCGCTCTTACAGCAGAGAGAGCAGAGAGAAGCGGCCCCTCTCTCTGTGTCTCCCCGCACAGCTCTTACAGCAGAGAGAGCAGAGAGAAGTGGTCCCTCTCTCTGTGTCTCCCCGCACAGCTCTTACAGCAGAGAGAGCAGAGAGAAGCAGCCCCTCTCTCTGTGTCTCCCTGCACAGCTCTTACAGCAGAGAGATCAGAGAGAAGCGGCCCCTCTCTCTGTGTCTCCCCACACAGCTCTTACAGCAGAGAGATCAGAGAGAAGTGACCCCTCTCTCTGTGTCTCCCCGCACAGCTCTTACAGCAGAGAGAGCAGAGAGAAGCGGTCCCTCTCTCTGTGTCTCCCGCACAGCTCTTACAGCAGAGAGATCAGAGAGAAGCGGCCCCTCTCTCCGTGTCTCCCGCACAGCGCTTACAGCAGAGAGATCGGAGAGAAGCGGCCCCTCTCTCTGTGTCTCCCCGCACAGCTCTTACAGCAGAGAGATCAGAGAGAAGCAGCCCCTCTCTCTGTGTCTCCCCGCACAGCTCTTACAGCAGAGAGATCAGAGAGAAGCGGCCCCTCTCTCCGTGTCTCCCGCACAGCGCTTACAGCAGAGAGATCGGAGAGAAGCGGCCCCTCTCTCTGTGTCTCCCCGCACAGCTCTTACAGCAGAGAGATCAGAGAGAAGCGGCCCCTCTCTCTGTGTCTCCCCGCACAGCTCTTACAGCAGAGAGATCAGAGAGAAGCAGCCCCTCTCTCTGTGTCTCCCTGCACAGCTCTTACAGCAGAGAGATCAGAGAGAAGCGGCCCCTCTCTCTGTGTCTCCCGCACAGCTCTTACAGCAGAGATCAGAGAGAAGCGGTCCCTCTCTCTGTGTCTCCCCGCACAGCTCTTACAGCAGAGAGATCAGAGAGAAGCGGTCCCTCTCTCTGTGTCTCCCCGCACAGCTCTTACAGCAGAGAGATCAGAGAGAAGCGGCCCCTCTCTCTGTGTCTCCCCGCACAGCTCTTACAGCAGAGAGATCAGAGAGAAGCGGCCCCTCTCTCTGTCTCCCCACACAGCTCTTACAGCAGAGAGATCAGAGGGAAGCGGTCCCTCTCTCTGTGTCTCCCCGCACAGCTCTTACAGCAGAGAGATCAGAGAGAAGCGGCCCCTCTCTCTGTGTCTCCCCGCACCGCTCTTACAGCAGAGAGATCAGAGAGAAGCGGTCCCTCCCTCTGTGTCTCCCCGCACAGCTCTTACAGCAGAGAGATCAGAGAGAAGCGGCCCCTCTCTCTGTCTCCCCACACAGCTCTTACAGCAGAGATCAGAGAGAAGCGGCCCCTCTCTCTCTGTGTCTCCCGCACAGCTCTTACAGCAGAGAGATCAGAGAGAAGCGGCCCCTCTCCCTGTGTCTCCCCGCACAGCTCTTACAGCAGAGAGATCAGAGAGAAGCGGCCCCTCCCTCTGTGTCTCCCTGTGTCTCCCCGCACCGCTCTTACAGCAGAGAGATCAGAGAGAAGCGGCCCCTCTCTGTGTGTCTCCCCGCACAGCTCTTACAGCAGAGAGATCAGAGAGAAGCGGTCCCTCTCTCTGTCTCCCCGCACAGCTCTTACAGCAGAGAGATCAGAGAGAAGCGGCCCCTCTCTCTGTGTGTCTCCCCGCACAGCTCTTACAGCAGAGAGATCAGAGAGAAGCAGTCCCTCTCCCTGTGTCTCCCCGCACAGCTCTTACAGCAGAGAGATCAGAGAGAAGCGGCCCCTCTCTCTGTGTCTCCCCACACAGCTCTTACAGCAGAGAGATCAGAGAGAAGCGGTCCCTCTCTGTGTCTCCCCACACAGCTCTTACAGCAGAGAGATCAGGGAGAAGCGGTCCCTCTCTCTGTGTCTCTGTGTCTCCCCGCACAGCTCTTACAGCAGAGAGATCAGAGAGAAGCGGCCCCTCTCCCTGTGTCTCCCCGCACAGCTCTTACAGCAGAGAGATCAGAGAGAAGCGGCCCCTCTCTCTGTGTCTCCCCACACAGCTCTTACAGCAGAGAGATCAGAGAGAAGCGGTCCCTCTCTGTGTGTCTCCCCGCACAGCTCTTACAGCAGAGAGATCAGAGAGAAGCGGTCCCTCTCTCTGTCTCTCCGCACAGCTCTTACAGCAGAGAGATCAGAGAGATGCGGTCCCTCTCTCTGTATCTCCCCGCACAGCTCTTACAGCAGAGAGATCAGAGAGAAGCGGCCCCTCTCTCTGTGTGTCTCCCCGCACAGCTCTTACAGCAGAGAGATCAGAGAGAAGCAGTCCCTCTCCCTGTGTCTCCCCGCACAGCTCTTACAGCAGAGAGATCAGAGAGAAGCGGCCCCTCTCTCTGTGTCTCCCCACACAGCTCTTACAGCAGAGAGATCAGAGAGAAGCGGTCCCTCTCTGTGTCTCCCCACACAGCTCTTACAGCAGAGATCAGGGAGAAGCGGTCCCTCTCTCTGTGTCTCTGTGTCTCCCCGCACAGCTCTTACAGCAGAGAGATCAGAGAGAAGCGGCCCCTCTCCCTGTGTCTCCCCGCACAGCTCTTACAGCAGAGAGATCAGAGAGAAGCGGTCCCTCTCTCTGTGTCTCCCCGCACAGCTCTTACAGCAGAGAGATCAGAGAGAAGCGGCCCCTCTCTGTGTCTCCCCGCACACCTCTTACAGCAGAGAGATCAGAGAGAAGCGGCCCCTCTCTCTGTGTCTCCCCGCACACCTCTTACAGCAGAGAGAGCAGAGAGAAGCGGTCCCTCTCCCTGTGTCTCCCCGCACAGCTCTTACAGCAGAGAGATCAGAGAGAAGCGGTCCCTCTCTCTGTGTCTCCCCGCACCGCTCTTACAGCAGAGAGATCAGAGAGAAGCGGCCCCTCTCTGTGTGTCTCCCCGCACGGCTCTTACAGCAGAGAGATCAGAGAGAAGCGGCCCCTCTCTCTGTGTCTCCCCGCACCGCTCTTACAGCAGAGAGATCAGAGAGAAGCGGTCCCTCTCCCTGTGTCTCCCCGCACGGCTCTTACAGCAGAGAGATCAGAGAGAAGCGGCCCCTCTCTCTGTGTCTCCCCGCACCGCTCTTACAGCAGAGAGATCAGAGAGAAGCGGCCCCTCTCTCTGTGTCTCCCCGCACAGCTGTTACAGCAGAGAGATCAGAGAGAAGCTGTCCCTCTCTCTGTGTCTCCCTGCACAGCTCTTACAGCAGAGAGATCAGAGAGAAGCGGTCCCTCTCTGTGTCTCCCCGCACAGCTCTTACAGCAGAGAGATCAGAGAGAAGCGGCCCCTCTCTCTATGTTTCCCGCACAGCTCTTACAGCAGAGAGATCAGAGAGAAGCGGTCCCTCTCTCTGTGTCTCCCCGCACAGCTCTTACAGCAGAGAGATCAGAGAGAAGCGGTCCCTCTCTCTGTGTCTCCCCACACAGCTCTTACAGCAGAGAGATCAGAGAGAAGCGGCCCCTCTCTGTGTCTCCCCGCACACCTCTTACAGCAGAGAGATCAGAGAGAAGCGGTCCCTCTCCCTGTGTCTCCCCGCACAGCTCTTACAGCAGAGAGATCAGAGAGAAGCGGCCCCTCTCTCTGTGTCTCCCCGCACACCTCTTACAGCAGAGAGATCAGAGAGAAGCGGTCCCTCTCTCTGTGTCTCCCCGCACAGCTCTTACAGCAGAGAGAAGCGGTCCCTCTCTGTGTCTCCCCGCACAGCTCTTACAGCAGAGAGATCAGAGAGAAGCGGCCCCTCTCTCTGTGTCTCCCCGCACAGCTCTTACAGCAGAGAGATCAGAGAGAAGCGGTCCCTCTCTGTGTCTCCCCGCACGGCGCTTACAGCAGAGAGATCAGAGAGAAGCGGTCCCTCTCTGTGTCTCCCCGCACAGCTCTTACAGCAGAGAGAGCAGAGAGGAGCGATCCCTCTCCCTGTGTCTCCCCGCACCGCTCTTACAGCAGAGAGATCAGAGAGAAGCGGTCCCTCTCCCTGTGTCTCCCCGCACGGCTCTTACAGCAGAGAGATCAGAGATAAGCGGCCCCTCTCCCTGTGTCTCCCCGCACAGCTCTTACAGCAGAGAGATCAGAGAGAAGCGGTCCCTCCCTTTGTGTCTCCCCGCACCGCTCTTACAGCAGAGAGATCAGAGAGAAGCGGTCCCTCCCTTTGTGTCTCCCCGCACCGCTCTTACAGCAGAGAGATCAGAGAGAAGCGGTCCCTCTCCCTGTGTCTCCCCGCACAGCTCTTACAGCAGAGAGATCAGAGAGAAGCGGCCCCTCTCTCTGTGTCTCCCCGCACAGCTCTTACAGCAGAGAGATCAGAGAGAAGCGGCCCCTCTCTCTGTGTCTCCCGGCACAGCTCTTACAGCAGAGAGATCAGAGAGAAGCGGCCCCTCTCTCTGTGTCTCCCGCACAGCTCTTACAGCATAGAGATCAGAGAAGCGGTCCCTCTCTCTCTGTCTCCCCGCACAGCTCTTACAGCAGAGAGATCAGAGAGAAGCGGTCCCTCTCTCTGTGTCTCCGCACAGCTCTTACAGCAGAGAGAAGGGGCCCCTCTCTCTGTCTCCCCGCACAGCTCTTACAGCAGAGAGATCAGAGAGAAGCGGTCCCTCTCTGTGTCTCCCCGCACAGCTCTTACAGCAGAGAGATCAGAGAGAAGCGGTCCCTCTCTCTGTGTCTCCGCACAGCTCTTACAGCAGAGAGAAGGGGCCCCTCTCTCTGTCTCCCCGCACAGCTCTTACAGCAGAGAGATCAGAGAGAAGCGGTCCCTCTCTCTATGTCTCCCCGCACAGCTCTTACAGCAGAGAGATCAGAGAGAAGCGGTCCCTCTCTGTGTCTCCCCGCACAGCTCTTACAGCAGAGAGAGCAGAGAGGAGCGATCCCTCTCCCTGTGTCTCCCCGCACCGCTCTTACAGCAGAGAGATCAGAGAGAAGCGGCCCCTCTCCCTGTGTCTCCCCGCACAGCTCTTACAGCAGAGAGATCAGAGAGAAGCGGTCCCTCCCTTTGTGTCTCCCCGCACCGCTCTTACAGCAGAGAGATCAGAGAGAAGCGGTCCCTCCCTTTGTGTCTCCCCGCACCGCTCTTACAGCAGAGAGATCAGAGAGAAGCGGTCCCTCTCCCTGTGTCTCCCCGCACAGCTCTTACAGCAGAGAGATCAGAGAGAAGCGGCCCCTCTCTCTGTGTCTCCCCGCACAGCTCTTACAGCAGAGAGATCAGAGAGAAGCGGCCCCTCTCTCTGTGTCTCCCCGCACAGCTCTTACAGCAGAGAGATCAGAGAGAAGCGGCCCCTCTCTCTGTGTCTCCCCGCACCGCTCTTACAGCAGAGAGATCAGAGAGAAGCGGTCCCTCTCTCTGTGTCTCCCCGCACCGCTCTTACAGCAGAGAGATCAGAGAGAAGCGGCCCCTCTCCCTGTGTCTCCCCGCACAGCTCTTACAGCAGAGAGATCAGAGAGAAGCAGTCCCTCTCCCTGTGTCTCCCCGCACAGCTCTTACAGCAGAGAGATCAGAGAGAAGCGGTCCCTCTCTCTGTGTCTCCCCGCACAGCTCTTACAGCAGAGAGATCAGAGAGAAGCGGCCCCTCTCTCTGTGTCTCCCCGCACAGCTCTTACAGCAGAGATCAGAGAGAAGCGGTCCCTCTCTGTGTCTCCCCGCACTGCTCTTACAGCAGAGAGATCAGAGAGAAGCGGCCCCTCTCTGTGTCTCCCCGCACAGCTCTTACAGCAGAGAGATCAGGGAGAAGCAGCCCCTCTCTCTGTGTCTCCCCGCACAGCTCTTACAGCAGAGAGATCAGAGAGAAGCGGTCCCTCTCTGTGTCTCCCCGCACAGCTCTTACTGCAGAGAGATCAGAGAGAAGCGGTCCCCGTCCTTCCCCCCCCTCCCTGTGATTGAGTGTCTCTGTCTCGTCTCCGCAGCTGGTGCAGAACCCATACCAGTTTGATGTGCTGGTGATGCCGAATCTGTATGGGAATATCATCGATAACCTGGCGGCCGGGCTTGTCGGGGGAGCAGGGGTGGTCCCCGGGGAGAGTTACGGTGCAGAGTACGCCGTGTTTGAGACGGTGAGTGAGGGGCGCGATGAGGCTTTGGGAGATCTCGGACGGGGGTGGGAGGTGCTAGGGTCTCTGGGGAGAGTTACAGTGCAGACGTCGGCATGAGTGAGGGGCGTGAGGAGGCTTCGGGGGATGGGGAGCGGGGGTCCCGGGGGAGAGTTAGTGCAGAGTACTCCGTGTTTGGGACGGTGAGAGGGGCGTGCGGAGGCTTCGGGGGATGGGGAGCGGGGGTCCCCGGGGGAGTTAGTGCAGAGTACTCCGTGTTTGGGACGGTGAGAGGGGTGTGAGGAGGCTTCGGGGGATGGGGAGCGGGGGTCCCGGGGGAGAGTTGGTGCAAAGTACTCTGTGTTTGGGACGGTGAGAGGGGCGTGAGGAGGCTTCGGGGGATGGGGAGCGGGGGTCCCCGGGGAGAGTTAGTGCAGAGTACTCCGTGTTTGGGATGGTGAGGAGACTTCGGGGGATGGGGAGCGGGGGTCCCCGGGGGGGAGTTAGTGCAGAGTACTCAGTGTTTGGGACGGTGAGAGGGGTGTGAGGAGGCTTCGGGGGATGGGGAGCGGGGGTCCCGGGGGAGAGTTAGTGCAGAGTACTCCGTGTTTGGGACGGTGAGAGGGGTGTGAGGACGCTTCGGGGGATGGGGAGCGGGGGTCCCGGGGGAGAGTTAGTGCAGAGTACTCCGTGTTTGGGACGGTGTGAGGACGCTTCGGGGGATGGGGAGCGGGGGTCCCCGGGGGGGAGTTAGTGCAGAGTACTCCGTGTTTGGGACGGTGAGAGGGGTGTGAGGACGCTTCGGGGGATGGGGAGCGGGGGTCCCGGGGGAGAGTTAGTGCAGAGTACTCAGTGTTTGGGACGGTGAGAGGGGTGTGAGGACGATTCGGGGGATGGGGAGCGGGGGTCCCGGGGGAGAGTTAGTGCAGAGTACTCCGTGTTTGGGACGGTGAGAGGGGTGTGAGGACGCTTCGGGGGATGGGGAGCGGGGGTCCCGGGGGAGGTAGTGCAGAGTACTCCGTGTTTGGGACGGTGAGAGGGGTGTGCGGACGCTTCGGGGGATGGGGAGCGGGGGTCCCAGGGGAGTTAGTGCAGAGTACTCCGTGTTTGGGACGGTGAGAGGGGTCGCGAGGTGCGTGGGTCCCGGGGAGAGTTGGTGCAGAGTACGCAGTGAATGCTCTCACTATCTATATATAAGGTGTATAGGGCCTGACTGGTATATATGTATATACAGTACTCGCGCGGTATCTGTATGTGAGGCCTGCGTGGTGTATATACAGTCCTCGCACGGTATCTGTATGTGAGGCCTGCGTGGTGTATATACAGTACTCGCGCGGTATCTGTATGTGAGGCCTGCGTGGTGTATATACAGTCCTCGCACGGTATCTGTATGTGAGGCCTGTGGTATATATGTATATACAGTACTCGCACGGTATCTGTATGTGAGGCCTGCGTGGTATATATGTATATACAGTCCTCGCACGGTATCTGTATGTGAGGCCTGCGTGGTGTATATACAGTACTCGCACGGTATCTGTATGTGAGGCCTGCGTGGTATATATGTATATACAGTCCTCGCACGGTATCTGTATGTGAGGCCTGTGGTATATATGTATATACAGTACTCGCGCGGTATCTGTATGTGAGGCCTGCGTGGTGTATATGTATATACAGTACTCGCACGGTATCTGTATGTGAGGCCTGCGTGGTGTATATACAGTACTCGCACGGTATCTGTATGTGAGGCCTGCGTGGTGTATATACAGTACTCGCGCGGTATCTGTATGTGAGGCCTGCGTGGTGTATATACAGTACTCGCGCGGTATCTGTATGTGAGGCCTGTGTGGTGTATATACAGTACTCGCACGGTATCTGTATGCGAGGCCTGCGTGGTGTATATACAGTACTCGCACGGTATCTGTATGTGAGGCCTGCGTGGTGTATATACAGTACTCGCACGGTATCTGTATGTGAGGCCTGTGTGGTGTATATACAGTCCTCGCACGGTATCTGTATGCGAGGCCTGCGTGGTGTATATACAGTACTCGCACGGTATCTGTATGTGAGGCCTGTGGTATATATGTATATACAGTACTCGCACGGTATCTGTATGCGAGGCCTGCGTGGTGTATATACAGTACTCGCGCGGTATCTGTATGTGAGGCCTGTGTGGTGTATATACAGTACTCGCACGGTATCTGTATGTGAGGCCTGCGTGGTGTATATACAGTACTCGCGCGGTATCTGTATGTGAGGCCTGCGTGGTGTATATACAGTACTCGCGCGGTATCTGTATGTGAGGCCTGTGTGGTGTATATACAGTACTCGCGCGGTATCTGTATGTGAGGCCTGTGGTATATATGTATATACAGTACTCGCGCGGTATCTGTATGTGAGGCCTGCGTGGTGTATATACAGTCCTCGCACGGTATCTGTATGTGAGGCCTGCGTGGTGTATATGTATATACAGTCCTCGCTCGGTATCTGTATGTGAGGCCTGCGTGGTGTATATACAGTACTCGCACGGTATCTGTATGCGAGGCCTGCGTGGTGTATATACAGTACTCGCACGGTATCTGTATGTGAGGCCTGCGTGGTGTATATACAGTACTCGCACGGTATCTGTATGTGAGGCCTGTGTGGTGTATATACAGTCCTCGCACGGTATCTGTATGCGAGGCCTGCGTGGTGTATATACAGTACTCGCGCGGTATCTGTATGTGAGGCCTGCGTGGTGTATATACAGTACTCGCACGGTATCTGTATGTGAGGCCTGCGTGGTGTATATACAGTACTCGCACGGTATCTGTATGTGAGGCCTGCGTGGTGTATATACAGTACTCGCGCGGTATCTGTATGTGAGGCCTGCGTGGTGTATATACAGTACTCGCGCGGTATCTGTATGTGAGGCCTGCGTGGTGTATATACAGTCCTCGCACGGTATCTGTATGCGAGGCCTGCGTGGTGTATATACAGTACTCGCACGGTATCTGTATGTGAGGCCTGCGTGGTATATATGTATATACAGTACTCGCACGGTATCTGTATGTGAGGCCTGCGTGGTGTATATACAGTACTCGCGCGGTATCTGTATGTGAGGCCTGCGTGGTGTATATACAGTACTCGCACGGTATCTGTATGTGAGGCCTGCGTGGTGTATATACAGTACTCGCACGGTATCTGTATGTGAGGCCTGCGTGGTGTATATACAGTACTCGCGCGGTATCTGTATGTGAGGCCTGCGTGGTGTATATACAGTACTCGCGCGGTATCTGTATGTGAGGCCTGCGTGGTGTATATACAGTACTCGCACGGTATCTGTATGTGAGGCCTGTGTGGTGTATATACAGTCCTCGCACGGTATCTGTATGTGAGGCCTGCGTGGTGTATATACAGTACTCGCACGGTATCTGTATGTGAGGCCTGCGTGGTATATATGTATATACAGTCCTCGCACGGTATCTGTATGTGAGGCCTGTGGTATATATGTATATACAGTCCTCGCACGGTATCTGTATGTGAGGCCTGCGTGGTATATATGTATATACAGTCCTCGCACGGTATCTGTATGTGAGGCCTGTGGTATATATGTATATACAGTCCTCGCACGGTATCTGTATGTGAGGCCTGCGTGGTGTATATGTATATACAGTCCTCGCACGGTATCTGTATGTGAGGCCTGTGTGGTGTATATGTATATACAGTACTCGCACGGTATCTGTATGTGAGGCCTGCGTGGTATATATGTATATACAGTACTCGCACGGTATCTGTATGTGAGGCCTGCGTGGTGTATATACAGTCCTCGCACGGTATCTGTATGTGAGGCCTGCGTGGTGTATATACAGTCCTCGCACGGTATCTGTATGTGAGGCCTGCGTGGTATATATGTATATACAGTACTCGCACGGTATCTGTATGTGAGGCCTGCGTGGTGTATATACAGTACTCGCACGGTATCTGTATGTGAGGCCTGCGTGGTGTATATACAGTCCTCGCACGGTATCTGTATGTGAGGCCTGCGTGGTATATATGTATATACAGTACTCGCACGGTATCTGTATGTGAGGCCTGCGTGGTGTATATACAGTACTCGCTCGGTATCTGTATGTGAGGCCTGCGTGGTGTATATACAGTACTCGCACGGTATCTGTATGTGAGGCCTGCGTGGTGTATATACAGTACTCGCGCGGTATCTGTATGTGAGGCCTGTGTGGTGTATATACAGTACTCGCACGGTATCTGTATGTGAGGCCTGCGTGGTGTATATGTATATACAGTACTCGCACGGTATCTGTATGTGAGGCCTGTGTGGTGTATATACAGTACTCGCACGGTATCTGTATGTGAGGCCTGCGTGGTGTATATGTATATACAGTACTCGCACGGTATCTGTATGTGAGGCCTGTGTGGTGTATATGTATATACAGTACTCGCACGGTATCTGTATGTGAGGCCTGCGTGGTGTATATACAGTCCTCGCACGGTATCTGTATGTGAGGCCTGCGTGGTGTATATACAGTACTCGCACGGTATCTGTATGTGAGGCCTGCGTGGTGTATATACAGTACTCGCACGGTATCTGTATGCGAGGCCTGCGTGGTGTATATACAGTCCTCGCACGGTATCTGTATGTGAGGCCTGCGTGGTGTATATACAGTACTCGCACGGTATCTGTATGTGAGGCCTGTGTGGTGTATATACAGTACTCGCACGGTATCTGTATGTGAGGCCTGCGTGGTATATATGTATATACAGTACTCGCACGGTATCTGTATGTGAGGCCTGCGTGGTGTATATACAGTACTCGCACGGTATCTGTATGTGAGGCCTGCGTGGTGTATATGTATATACAGTACTCGCGCGGTATCTGTATGTGAGGCCTGCGTGGTGTATATACAGTACTCGCGCGGTATCTGTATGCGAGGCCTGCGTGGTGTATATACAGTACTCGCGCGGTATCTGTATGTGAGGCCTGTGGTATATATGTATATACAGTACTCGCGCGGTATCTGTATGTGAGGCCTGCGTGGTGTATATACAGTACTCGCACGGTATCTGTATGTGAGGCCTGTGGTATATATGTATATACAGTACTCGCGCGGTATCTGTATGTGAGGCCTGCGTGGTGTATATACAGTCCTCGCACGGTATCTGTATGTGAGGCCTGTGGTGTATATGTATATACAGTACTCGCGCGGTATCTGTATGCGAGGCCTGCGTGGTGTATATACAGTCCTCGCACGGTATCTGTATGTGAGGCCTGTGGTATATATGTATATACAGTACTCGCGCGGTATCTGTATGTGAGGCCTGCGTGGTGTATATACAGTCCTCGCACGGTATCTGTATGTGAGGCCTGTGGTATATATGTATATACAGTACTCGCGCGGTATCTGTATGTGAGGCCTGCGTGGTGTATATACAGTCCTCGCACGGTATCTGTATGTGAGGCCTGCGTGGTGTATATGTATATACAGTCCTCGCACGGTATCTGTATGTGAGGCCTGCGTGGTGTATATACAGTCCTCACACGGTATCTGTATGTGAGGCCTGTGGTATATATGTATATACAGTACTCGCGCGGTATCTGTATGTGAGGCCTGCGTGGTGTATATGTATATACAGTACTCGCACGGTATCTGTATGTGAGGCCTGTGTGGTGTATATACAGTCCTCGCACGGTATCTGTATGCGAGGCCTGCGTGGTGTATATACAGTACTCGCGCGGTATCTGTATGTGAGGCCTGTGTGGTGTATATACAGTCCTCGCACGGTATCTGTATGTGAGGCCTGTGGTATATATGTAGATTCAGTACTCGCACGGTATCTGTATGCGAGGCCTGCGTGGTGTATATACAGTACTCGCTCGGTATCTGTATGTGAGGCCTGCGTGGTGTATATACAGTCCTCGCACGGTATCTGTATGTGAGGCCTGTGGTATATATGTAGATTCAGTACTCGCACGGTATCTGTATGTGAGGCCTGTGTGGTGTATATACAGTCCTCGCACGGCATGGTATATATACGTTGTATGATTGTTACTCTCTGCTCATAGGGCGCCCGCCATCCCTTTGCCCAAGCCGTGGGCAGGAACATTGCTAATCCCACCGCCATGTTACTGTCCGCGACAAACATGCTGCGTCACCTCAAGTAAGTCCTGCACGAAACGGGCGAGGGTATCGGGCGACTCGTGTTTATCTGGCGCGCGCATGGCTGGACTGTCTGGCGGTGGCGGCAGCTCTGGCTTCGCCTGCGTCTCTGCAGTAGCTCTGGCTTCGCCTGCGTCTCTGCGACAGCTCTGGATTCGCGTGCGTGTCTGCGGCAGGTCTGGATTCGCGTGCGTGTCTGCGGCAGGTCTAGCTTCGCCTGCGTCTCTGCGGCAGCTCTGGCTTCGCCTGCGTCTCTGCGGCAGCTCTGGCTTTGCGTGCGGGTCTGCGGCAGCTCTGGCTTCGCCTGCGTCTCTGCGGCAGCTCTGGCTTTGCGTGCGGGTCTGCGGCAGCTCTGGCTTTGTGTGCGGGTCTGCGGCAGCTCTGGCTTTGTGTGCGGGTCTGCGGCGACTCTGGCTTCGCCTGCAGCAGGTTCTGATGGTGCTATAATCTATTTCTCTTTCCAGCCTTGAGTATCACTCCAACCTCATCTCAGACGCTGTGAAGAAAGTGATTAAACAAGGAAAAGTAAGAGCCCCTCTTTGTTCTGATTGGTGCCTCACTGTTTAATGATTGTCACGGGAGACCCGGCATTTACATCTTTTTACCAGGATCATTCATTGAGCGAAACATGAAAGTGAAATATATTGTAAATGTATTCGCATAAATAGGCAAACACACAATGAAACCCAAAATACAGGCAAAAAGCCAACTTACTGGGGGTCGGGGGTCAAACTAAACTTTGCTAGCTGCTGGGCACTCTAAGTTTTTCCTTGACCGGTACATAGCACCAAACATCCTGGAACTAAAATCGGCTTGAAATCCCGACCGCTACGTTAGTTTCTGAGAACTTGGCTGCAGAAAGCTGGACTTGGAATATTTCCTGGGCAGACTTTTCTGAAGCCGGCGCCTTGTTATTCGCGCAAGAGCACTTTTTAAAAGCCCGCCCATCCTTTGGCGCTGAGAATCTCCAAACTGATTGGTTGAGGGTTTTTTTATAGTATTTTGGAGTTCATTCGCAAAATACTACAGCCAATCACAGCGTGGGAACTTTCTTAGTAGCCAATCAGAGCGAAGCCGGGTTAGCGGGGAATCTGAATCTGCCAAGGGACATGCGCAAGTTTGCCACCTCCGTCCCTTACTATTCAGATGCCGCCCGCTGGGTCAGGCTCCTCCAGGTCTGGTGGGGCCAATGGCAGTGCGGATGACTTCCATTCATCTCAGGACGTGGGTACTTGAGCCCTTCCCTCCTGCCCAAATGGCCTTCACACTCCTGGCACCCTCTGGTGGCTTTCAACTCCGATGTCCAACAGACTCACTGGCACCAACTTGGTAGCCCTGGCAGTCTGTCAGAACATCGGTTCTGAAAGTCCCAGCTTGTATACAGTGCATAACAGCACTGTTATAGTATTAAACCCAGTGTTAATAAAATGTACACTTGTAATACTTCCGAAGTCTCTGGATATGGGGAATAGAATAGAAAGCTGCACTTTATTTTTCTACTAGCCTATATTCCCCACACAATCTCTAACAAAAGGATATCAGCAAGTCTGGACCCTGAGCGGAGAACTGCAAATACTTCACTGAACGTGCGTGGAGCTGCCGCCCAGCAGGGGTGGCCTCAATCCCCAGAATGCAGAACTGCTAGAAATCTAACGTGTGGGGGGGGGAGGGGGTAGGCAGGGGTCCCCAGGAGGGAGGGGTCCCCAGGATCGAGTGATTGAGTTCCTGCACCCTCCATGTCATTTTCCTCCCTCGCTCCATTTCCAGTTTTGGTTTGACCCTGCCATTTTTTTCTGTTCTCTCCTGTGTGTCTGTGTCCCCTCCCTCCCTCCCTCTCTCCCCTCCCTCCCCTCCCTCCCACCCTTCCAGGTTCGGACCCGAGACATGGGAGGTTACGCCACCACCACGGACTTCAACGCGGCTGTGACTGACGCCCTGCAGTCCCGCTATGCGCCTTAGCGACCCCTCACTCTGTACCTTCAGCCCCCGACTTGTGAAAATGCTGCTGTCCACAGGGCCCTGACTGGGTCCCCATCTCATCCTCTCCTCCTACAGCCCAGGGCCCACATTGTCCCATATAGGGCCCACATTGTCCCATATAGGGCCCCACATTGTCCCATATAGGGCCCCACATTGTCCCTTATGGGGCCCCGTATCCTCCATCCCATACAATCCACCTCCCCAGTCTGAGCTCCTAACCTCTTTGCTGCCAGAGTCCTGTAACACATTGCTCTGCGTGTTCTAGGCCTGTCGCTCTGCGTGTTCTAGGCCTGTCGCTCTGCGTGTTCTAGGCCTGTCGCTCTGCGTGTTCTAGGCATGTCGCTCTGCGTGTTCTAGGCCTGTCGCTCTGCGTGTTCTAGGCCTGTCGCTCTGCGTGTTCTAGGCCTGTCGCTCTGCGTGTTCTAGGCCTGTCGCTCTGCGTGTTCTAGGCCTGTCGCTCTGCGTGTTCTAGGCCTGTCGCTCTGCGTGTTCTAGGCCTGTCGCTCTGCGTGTTCTAGGCCTGTCGCTCTGCGTGTTCTAGGCCTGTCGCTCTGCGTGTTCTAGGCCTGTCGCTCTGCGTGTTCTAGGCCTGTCGCTCTGCGTGTTCTAGGCCTGTCGCTCTGCGTGTTCTAGGCCTGTCGCTCTGCGTGTTCTAGGCCTGTCGCTCCGTGTGTCTGGGGAAACCCTGTGATATGCACCATGCAGGCGTGTTACAGGCGTGTCTGGGGAAACCCTGTGACATGCACCATGCAGGCGTGTTACAGGCGTATGTCTGGGGAAACCCTGTGACATGCCCCATGCAGGCTCGTTACAGGCGTGTGTCTCGGGAATCCCTGTGACATGCACCATGCAGGCGTGTTACAGGCGTATGTCTGGGGAAACCCTGTGACATGCACCATGCAGGCGCGTTACAGGCGTGTATGGGGAATCCCTGTGACATGCACCATGCAGGCGTGTTACAGGCGTGTGTCTGGGGAAATCCTGTGATATGCACCATGCAGACACGTTACAGGCGTGTGTCTGAATAATACAGCCGCCATCACATTTTATAAGCTTCTTTTGAGCAACCATTTTCCTGATCCCCCCCCCCCCCCCCCCCAAAAAAGTGTATGGCCCTTGGATGGAATCCAAAATACATATATTTATATATACACATATACATAAAAAAAATTATACAGTCCAACACATGTCAGCGGGGAGGAGGGGTTCCCAGCGGGGAGGAGGGGTTCCCAGCGGGGAAGAGGGGATGCCAGCGGGGAGGAGGGGTTCCCAGCGGAGTCCGTCATCCGGATATAAAAAGAGAACCAGGGCAGACTTGTTTAAGAATAAATAATAATAATAAATAGATCACACAAGTGGGACTGCAGCGTCACCTCCAAGGGAGCGAGGAGAAAAGCTGTGTAACCCTGTCACTGCTGGGTCTGACCCCTGCACCCCCTCCCCCTGCACTCCCTGAGAACTCCACCCCCTCCCCGCGCCACCGCCCCTCAGTTCTGACCTTATATTTATCAGTGTTTTGTTTCATGGAAATAAACTCATATTTTCGTTGCATTTGCTATTTTACTTTCTTTGTCTCCTCATTAAAGCAGCAAAACGTGAAATCTTCGGGGGTTCCTGTTCCAGTCAGTCCTGTAGTATTAGATCAGACTTGCTTCATTTTCTTTATTATTCATATTTTAATGCGTTTTAATGTTTTAGAATACTGGGCGTCTCTTGCTTTTGCTGTAGCCTGTTTAGCCCACTTCCCCGGCAGTGGGAGGGATTTATAACACTTCTTGTTTGTGATCATTTGTTGCCAAATTTCCCAGCAGTTTGAGCAGCAAACTGTAGCAATAGATAATGTTACCTTAGTAATATAAGGATACATTTATTTATTTATAAAATGTTTTACCAGGGAATAATACATTGAGAGTTACCTCTCGTTTTCAAGTATGTCCTGGGCACAGAGTAAGACAAATAATACATGGTTACAAATACAGTTACATAAATGAGCAGGGTATACATTATATACAAGACATTGCGTGCACAGTTAAAGAAAATATATATTATGAGCGTATGAAACAGTTACAAACCAGATTAAGGTGTGAGACAGCTTTAGATTTGAAAGAACTTAAACTGGTGGTGGATGTGAGGGTCTCTGGTAGGTTGTTCCAGTTTTGGGGTGCACGGTAAGAGGAGGAGGAGGAGCGGCCGGATACTTTGTTGAGCCTTGGGACCATGAACAGTCTTTTGGAGTCTGATCTCAGGTGATAGGTGCTGCATGTGGTAGGGGTGAGGAGCTTGTTCAGGTAGCTGGGTAGCTTGTCCATGAAGAATTTAAAGGCAAGACAGGAAAGGTGAACTTTGCGCCTAGACTCAAGTGATGACCAATCTAGTTCTTTGAGCATTTCGCAGTGATGTGTGTTGTAGTTGCATTGGAGAACAAAACGACAAATTGAATTGTAGAGGGTGTCAAGTTTGCTAAGGTGGGTTTGAGGTGCTGAGCCATATACTATGTCTCCATAGTCAATAATTGGCATTAGCATCTGCTGTGCGATACGCTTTCTGACCAGGAGACTTAGGGAGGATTTGTTCCTGTAAAGTACCCCTAGTTTGGCATAGGTCTTGGTTGTCAGGGTATCAATGTGCATCCCGAATGTTAAGTGGGAGTCAAAACATAAGCCCAGGTATTTAAAACTAGTGACAGGGGTTAGGGTGGTGTTAGCGTTGGTTCTAATGGAAGCTTTAAAAATGTTGTCTTGGTCCCAAATACCATTGTTACAGTCTTGTCAGTGTTTAAAAACAGTTTGTTTTGGGAAATCCAGTTTTCGAGTCTCAAAGTCAGACTGAAGTATGTGTTGAAGGTCAGAGAGGCTTTGGCTGTGTGCCTATAGGATTGTGTTGTCTGCATACATGTGTATTGAGGCTTCCTTACAAGCTGTGGGAAGATCATTAATGAACACTGAGAAGAGTAGGGGCCCCAGAACAGAGCCTTGCGGGACACCACAGGTGATATCCAGGGGGTTCGAGTTAGAGCCTGAGATGGACACATGTTGGGATCCACCTGATAGGTAGGACTGAAACCAGTTTAAAGCATGCTTCCCTATTCCAGAGCTCTGGAGTTTGTTAAGCAGAATAGCATGATCAAATGTGTCAAAAGCCTTTGCAAAATCTAGGAATACTGCACCAGTGAGTTGTCCACGTTCCATTCCACACTGGATTTCATTGCAAACTTTTAGCAGGGTAGTTACGGTGGAGTGTTTGGGACGACATCCAGATTGGAATTGGCTAGGGAAATTTGTCGGTGTAGAAATCGCTTAATTGGGAGTGGACACATTTTTCCATTACTTTGGATAGAATTGGGAGAAGTGAGATTGGCCTGTAGTTTGAGACAGTGTTTTTGGCCCCACTTTTGAAGATTGAGACAACTCTGGCAGATTTCCAGGTCTTAGGGATATGGCCTGCAGACAGGATAGAGTTGACTATGGACGCAATGGCTGGGGCACCAAGTCGTAGGAACCTAGATTGTAGTAAGTCGGGTCCACATTGGCTGCTTAGTTTTAGTTTGAGGAGCGCTTATATAATCTCCTCTTCAGATACTGGGCCAAATTGAAAATTGTGGGCAGTGTTGGGAGAGGGTGGGGCTATGTGTGTGCTCCCAGGATGAGATTCAGATTTGCAATGTCAGTGGGGTCTGTCAGAGTAATATCCCCCTTAGTGATATTACTTGGTTGTTGATGGTTAGGAGGCTGAAATATATTGTTGATAACCTTCCAGAAGTTAGCTGGGTTTGATGTGTTCTGGAGGAGATTGTCAGAGTAATATTGTGCTTTTGCGTGCCTTGTTTGCCTTGTGCACATGTTCTGCAGGCATCTGTTGTGATTGAGATCCTTGGTAGTGCCAGTTACTTTGTAGCTTTTCCACAAGGTATCCCTGAGCTGGTAGAGTGCAATAAGGTCAGTTGTAACCCATGGAAGGTGGGCCCCCCGTACCCTTATTTTTCGTAGTGGAGCATGGGTATCGCAGAGTTTTAAGAACTCTGATTGGAAATAGTCGAGCGCAGAATCAGGGTCAGGAATTAAATCGATTCTGTGCCATGGGCAGTTGGTAAGGTCATCCAGAAACTGTTGTGGGTTAACGTTTTTAAATGTTCTAGTGAGGAGAAATTTAGGGCTTGCATGGGGCATTTAATTTTCCTTACTCAGTACACTATTGCATGGTCACTGAAAATATCAGGAAGGATGCCAGAGGATTGGATTCTGCTGGGGTTTGAGGAGAGAATCCAGTCTAGCAAGGAATGGTTATGTGTTTTCAGGTTTGTCTGTGTGGGTTGGGAAATGAGTTGCGATAGGTTAAGTGACTTGAGTTGTATCTGGATTTTGTGGTTTTTAGGGTCAAGCCAATTGAAGTTGAAATCCCCTAGAACTAGCAGCTCACTCTTCTCATTCAGAGAGGAAATGGAGCCAAGAAACTGGGTGATATCAGTCAGGGATTGTAGAGGGGCTTTAGGGGGACGGTAGATGCCAGCAAGCAAGATGGGCTTAGAAAAGGGGAGGCAGATTTTGCCAACTAGAATTTCAAAAGAGGGTGGGCTTGGGGGGCAATTTAACAGTGTAAATTGTAATGTGTCTGCAATATAAATTAACACTCCTCCTACTCGGAGTATCCCTGAATGGCGATATTTGCATCAGGGGTTTTATGGGTTAGCCATGTTTCTGTAAGAACGATTGCTTTGGGTTTATGCATAAGGCACCATGCCCTTAGTTCATCCAGTTTGGGCAGCAGGCTCCGGATGTTTATATGGGCGACAGATAGCCCTTTTTGGAATTTAAAGGTGGAATTCTCAGGGGCATGGGACAGAGTTGAAATGGGAGGACCTGGGTTAGGTTCAATATCACCTGCTAAAGAGAGTAATAGTATGAGTAGAAATGTGGGTAGTTGTTTGCAAGTTGTAAATTTGTGGTGTTTGCCATTAGAGTGAGCAGTGGTTGGTGTGCTGGCTTTTAGAGTTCTCCACCAACATTCAGTAGATAGTGCAAGGCTTTTGAGTAGTCCAGGGTGTATGGTGATGTTGGGTGTGGGCCAGGAAGGAGGAGTTTGTAGTGGATAGAGGGAGTAACATCTCCATGAGGCCAGGAGAAAGAAAAATGTTAAGATACATAGCAGGTTCATTATGCCAGAGGTAGGCAGTGCTGGAAGGAGCTGTTGTGAATCAGAGTGAGTGTGTGCAGACTAAACAGCAGGGGTGAGCCTGTTCCTTATCAAGTGTTTTGCTGCATTGCAATGCTAGGGTCAATTCAGGGTTTCAGGGTTTTGTGCAGTCAGTTTTGGGAGAGGCTGCAGTGAAACAAGTTGTAAAGGGGTGGGGGGGTTAAAATATGCAGGCTAACAAGCATGGGATCATAGTGGTCATAAAAGCTCACGTTTATTGCCTTGAGTAAAAGAGTTTGCAGAAAGATGCAGTCCCCAGTCACCTCTAGTCAAACTATAGTCTTAGGCCTGGGACCCGCTGCGCCCGGCGGCTGCACGAGCTTTCCCCACCAGCAGGGGAATCCTCCCGAGCTGGTCCCAGTCCCCCCTCACGGCACAGCTCACTACACGCTGTGACGCGTCAGCCGCCAGGGGATACAAGAGAATTGTAATTCCTAGCGTCGGCGCGTCACGTGGTGTGGCTGTGAGCCAATGAGGAGGGGAGGCTCCGGGAGGAGGGGAGGCTTCGGGGAGCGGGGAGGAGAGTGTGGAGGGAAAGCAGCGTGAGTGCCTGTCTGTGCCTGTGTGTATGTGTGTGCCTGCCTGTGTGTGTGCATGAGTGTGTGCGTGTGTGCGTGTGTGCGTGTGTGCGTGCGTGTGTGTGTGTGTGCATGAGTGTCAGCGTGTGAGTTAGTCTCCTGCTGCAGCCGGATACAGTGTCCCTCTCCCAGTGCTTTCTGTACAAGCCCAGCCAATCCCACACCTAGGGCAGCCCGCAGCAGCTCCCTCCTGCAGCTGCAGCCCGAGTCCGTGGAGGGGGGGGGGGGGTAGCGGGTCCCTCCGCTTAAACCACGCCCCCCTCCGCTTAAACCACGCCCCTCCCACTCCAGCCCCGGCTCCCGCTCCCTACAGACCGCATATCGCGGTCTGTGTCTGTCAGTGCCCCGCCTGTCTGCAGTGCGCTATTATTGTCACTTAAAATGATCACTATAAATGCATCACTCTTAAGATGCCAATGCTATCCTGCCAATGCAGGTGGATATTTGTTATATACATCTAAAACAGTCACATGACCCTCCCCCCGCCCCAATAAATCAGCTTGTTCCAGTTGGTCAATTAACAGCACACAGTTAAGAGGGGGAGGGGGGGAAACACCTTTTGATATTCAAACATACCAAGAGAAATTAATAGTACAAGCCAGGAGTTACACAAGACAAGCAGCCATTATTTTAGGCACAATATCAGGGTTTTTACAGATTTATAACGGGATCACCAAAAGATTGCCAGCTTAGGTAAGAACGTAGATTTGCACATTGTCACGTGATCTACATACACAAATAAGCGGGGGGAAGCAGGGCAGCACACATTGCTGCTTTAACCGAGCCACTAATGGGTTAATAATCACAGGGGTCCTTAACCCTTTTCCTGCCACAGTGACCTACAACTCATTGCTGTGCTTGGCCACCAAATGAAATGTACAGTGTTTAAACTACTGGCCTCTGAAGTGGAAGATCCATTTGACCACGGTTAAGTCCTGTAAATATTCAGGTAGATTGTAAGCTCTTTAGCTCAGGTATTCATGTTACAGATGCTTAGGTACTGGCAGCATTATCTGGACCTAATCTGTTTAATAGGCACCTGCAGGCCCCATATATTCTCTCTTCTGTGTAATAGAGATTTACTAAATAATCCTCCCAAACAGGTAACGCGCAGAGAGAGGGGGAGACTGCGGGCAACGCGCAGAGAGAGGGGGAGACTGCGGGCAACGCGCAGAGAGAGGGGGAGACTGTGGGCAACGCGCAGAGAGAGGGGGAGAATGCGGGCAACACGCAGGGGGGGGAGACTGCAGGTAATGCGCAGAGAGAGGGGGAGACTGCGGGCAACGTGCAGAGAGGGGGAGACTGCGGGCAACGTGCAGAGAGAGGGGGAGACTGCGGGTAACGCACAGAGAGAGGGGGAGACTGCGGGCAACGCGCAGAGAGGTTGAGACTGCGGGTAACGCGCAGAGAGAGGGGGAGACTGCGGGTAACGCGCAGAGAGAGGGGGAGACTGCGGGTAACGCGCAGAGAGAGGGGGAGACTGCGGGTAACGCGCAGAGAGAGGGGGAGACTGCGGGTAACGCGCAGAGAGAGGGGGAGACTGCGGGTAACGCGCAGAGAGAGGGGGAGACTGCGGGTAATGTGCAGAGAGAGCTGGAGACTGCGGGTAACGCGCAGAGAGAGGGGGAGACTGCGGGTAACGCGCAGAGAGGGGGAGACTGCGGGCAACGCGCAGAGAGAGGTGGAGACTGCGGGCATTGCGCAGAGAGGGGGAGACTGCGGGTAACGCGCAGAGAGAGGGGGAGACTGCGGGTAACGCGCAGAGAGAGGGGGAGACTGCGGGTAACGCGCAGAGAGAGGGAGAGACTGCGGGTAACGCACAGAGAGAGGGGGAGACTGCGGGTAACGCGCAGAGAGGGGGAGACTGCGGGTAACGCGCAGAGAGAGGGGGAGACTGCGGGTAACGCGCAGAGAGAGGGGGAGACTGCGGGTAACGCACAGAGAGAGGGGGAGACTGCGGGTAACGCGCAGAGACGGGGAGAATGCGGGTAACGCGCAGAGAGAGGGGGAGACTGCGGGTAATGTGCAGAGAGAGCTGGAGACTGCGGGTAACGCGCAGAGAGAGGGGGAGACTGCGGGTAACGCGCAGAGAGGGGGAGACTGCGGGTAACGTGCAGAGAGAGGGGGAGACTGCGGGTAACGCGCAGAGAGGGGGAGACTGCGGGTAACGCGCAGAGAGGGGGAGACTGCGGGTAATGTGCAGAGAGAGGGGGAGACTGCGGGTAATGTGCAGAGAGAGGTGGAGACTGCGGGTAACGCGCAGAGAGAGGGGGAGACTGCGGGTAACGCGCAGAGAGAGGGGGAGACTGCGGGTAACGCGCAGAGAGAGGGAGAGACTGCGGGTAACGCGCAGAGAGAGGGAGAGACTGCGGGTAACGCGCAGAGAGAGGGGGAGGATGCAGGTAACGCGCAGAGAGGGGGAGTGCGGGTAACGCGCAGAGAGAGGGGAGACTGCAGGTAATGCGCAGAGAGAGGGGGAGACTGCGGGCAACGCGCAGAGAGGGGGAGACTGCGGGCAACACGCAGAGAGAGCGGGAGAATGCAGGTAACGCGCAGAGAGAGGGGGAGACTGCGGGTAACGCGCAGAGAGAGGGAGAGACTGCGGGTAACGCGCAGAGAGAGGGAGAGACTGCGGGTAACGCGCAGAGAGAGGGGGAGGATGCAGGTAACGCGCAGAGAGGGGGAGTGCGGGTAACGCGCAGAGAGAGGGGAGACTGCAGGTAATGCGCAGAGAGAGGGGGAGACTGCGGGCAACGCGCAGAGGGGGAGACTGCGGGCAACACGCAGAGAGAGCGGGAGAATGCAGGTAACGCGCAGAGAGAGGGGGAGACTGCGGGTAACGCGCAGAGAGAGGGAGAGACTGCGGGTAACGCACAGAGAGAGGGGGAGACTGCGGGCAACACGCAGAGAGAGGGGGAGACTGCGGGTAACGCGCAGAGAGAGGGGGAGACTGCGGGTAACGCGCAGAGAGAGGGGGAGACTGCGGGTAACGCGCAGAGAGAGGGGGAGACTGCGGGTAACGCGCAGAGAGAGGGGGAGACTGCGGGTAACACGCAGAGAGAGGGGGAGACTGCAGGTAACGCGCAGAGAGAGGGAGAGACTTCGGGTAACGCGCAGAGAGAGGGGGAGAATGCAGGTAACGCGCAGAGAGGGGGAGTGCGGGTAACGCGCAGAGAGAGGGGAGACTGCAGGTAATGCGCAGAGAGAGGGGGAGACTGCGGGCAACGCGCAGAGAGGGGGAGACTGCGGGCAACACGCAGAGAGAGGGGGAGAATGCAGGTAACGCGCAGAGAGAGGGGGAGACTGCGGGTAACGCGCAGAGAGAGGGAGAGACTGCGGGTAACGCGCAGAGAGGGAGAGACTGCGGGTAACGCACAGAGAGAGGGGGAGACTGCGGGCAACACGCAGAGAGAGGGGGAGACTGCGGGTAACGCGCAGAGAGAGGGGGAGACTGCGGGTAACGCGCAGAGAGAGGGGGAGACTGCGGGTAACGCGCAGAGAGAGGGGGAGACTGCGGGTAACACGCAGAGAGAGGGGGAGAATGCGGGTAACGCGCAGAGAGAGGGGGAGAATGCGGGTAACGCGCAGAGAGAGGAGGAGACTGCGGGCAACGCAGCTTGTAAGGAAGCCTCAATACACATGTATGCAGACGACACAATCCTATATGCACACAGCCATAGCCTCTACGAGCTTCAACACATACTTCAGTCTGACTTTTTGAGACTCGAAAACTGGATTTCCCAAAACAAACTGTTTTTAAACACTGATAAGACTGTAACAATGGTATTTGGGACCAAGACTAAATTCTTAAAGCTTCCAGTGACTGAGCTCCAGATTAGAACCAACGCTAACACCACCCTAACTCCTGTTACTAGTTTTAAATACCTGGGCATGTGGTTGCACTCCCACTTAACATTCGGGATGCACATTGATACCCTGACAACCAAGACCTATGCCAAACTAGGGGTACTTTACAGGAACAAATCCTCCCTAAGTCTCCTGGTCAGAAAGCGTATCGCACAGCAGATGCTAATGCCAATTATTGACTATGGAGACATAGTATATGGCTCGGCACCTCAAACCCACCTTAGCAAATTTGACACCCTCTACAATTCAATTTGTCGTTTTGTTCTCCAATGCAACTACAACACACATCACTGCGAAATGCTCAAAGAACTAGATTGGTCATCACTTGAGTCTAGGCGCAAAGTTCACCTTTCCAAAGTTCACCTTTCTTTATGGGCAAGCTACCCATCTATCTGAACAAGCTCCTCACCCCTACCACATGCAGCACTTATCACCTGAGATCAGACCTACCAGAGACTCTCACATCCACCACCAGTTTAAGTTCTTTCAAATCTAAGGCTGACACATATTTTAATCTGGTCTGTAACTGTTTCATACGCCCATAATATATATTTTCTTTAACTGTGCATGCAATGTCTTGTATATAATGTATACCCTGCTCATTTATGTAACTGTACTTGTAACCATGTATTATTTGTCTTAACTCTGTGCCCAGGACATACTTGAAAACGAGAGGTATCTCTCAATGTATTACTTCCTGGTAAAATATTTTTTAAATAAATAACATTTACTTAGCGATTTTAGGTTCCTAAATAAAATTAATCGTTGTAGTCTGTGTCTCACAGCGCCATCACACTGATCCAAATACAACCAAAATACTCGCAGCTTGCTATAATCGGTAGAAACGTTGCAGCTCTTTTGAAGTGAGCGATGCCGTATAAATGAACAACTGGGGGATACACTCTCCATACATGCAGGTTTCACAAGACTGCGGAGGCTTGAGCAGTGCTAGGAAAGGCGCTACAGGGGTCATTCTCTAAAGCAGGGGTGGCCAACTCCAGTCCTTAAGGGCCACTAACTGGTCGGGTTTTAAGGATATCCCTGCTTCAGCACAGGTGGTGCATTTCATGGTAGACGAGGTCTTTTAACACCATTTATATTTAAGGGATCAATCACAGGGCAAAACAAGGAAGTGAAATAAAATGAGGTTTATTTTTGATAAATCCTCGGAAACACACAGAAATACAAAATACAAAAATATACACACTTACAGGGGTCTGGGGAATGAGATCTACCTTTCCTAGGTGCAGTGACCTACTTCAAATAGGTTTACCCTGTTCGCTTCTCTGCTTCAGGATATCAGAGTACTGCACACAGCAGCCACTCTGACATGAACCTCCAGCTGGTCACAGTCCAACTCCACACTTACCAGAGTGGACTTCTAGATGGACTGATCAGCAGTGTTCCTTATATACCCCTCGGTGGCTATCCTTTAACATTGAGCAAGGCAGCCAGCCAGACAAGAGATACAGTGCCTAGGGCTCAGACCTGATAACTGATTGATTTAATTAATCCCCTACCTTTGTTCTGATCTATTTCTATGGAGAGTTCAACTGGGTGAATTACTTATCTTTCTTCATAGAAATGACAATAACAGTGGAATATCTCATTCACTTTCTTGCATGTTAATTCCTTCACCACACAATACCAAACGACTGTATCTAGCTGGGGGGGAACAGGCATAAATACAGACATAAGTAATTATGTAAAGGACAGGACTTAGAATTACAGCTAGCCCAAATCACATCACAGAACAATGTTGATTCCCTGGGGGATTGCATTTACAGGGAATAAAGAATACAGCCTTTGAAATACATTCCCTGTTCTCCCCCAGATATTAAATTACATTTGGCTGAAATAAGCCTTACATAGCTGGCCAAATTACGTGGATTTATGGGTAAATATCTAGGATTTCTCTTTATTAGGTCCCCCAGCTACCCCTACCGTCAACATTGCAGTCAGACTGAGCCCCCCTGTGCTGAAGCAGGGAAACCTTACCTGTTGGTGACCCTTGATTTGGCCACTCGTGCTCTAGATGTTTGTTTGCCAGGTGCACAGGTGTGAACAGACTGCCGTTTGTACATTAACATTTCCACGTTCCCACTGCAGGTGCGTACGACCGATATGGGAGGTTACGCCACATCTCTGGACTACACACAAGCCGTCATAGCCAACCTCAACTCCTAGACAGAGCGTCTAGTAAGCGCGCCGCACACGCCAGCACCGACAGCCTGCGGCCCTACGATTCTTATGTGAAAAGTCATCGTAACCCTTCCTATGTGACAAGAAACAGAAGATACGTCACCCAAAGCACAACTCCCTCTTTCCCAGTGACTTGTGTATGTTCTTTTCCATGCATTTTGTTTTTTGATGGTTATATTTATTTTAAATAGGTTTGTTCTCCTGCAGTGCCACAAGACAAAGCACTGCTGGTCACCTGGCACTGGATGGGTTAACCGAGATGTGTGTGTGTGTGAACTATGGTTTTAATGTACTCTGCGCTCCTCAAACCAATATCCATCCTAGATGTAATCTGTAAGTATAAATAAATGGTGTGGCTGCTCAGGCTCCGGTTGTGTGGGAGTGAAAGATACCTGTCCCGCACTCAGGCGGATTAGTAGAAGCACACAAGGTGTCAGTGAGTGTCACATAGAGTGGAGCTGGAGAATATGCATGGACCAGAGTAGAGTGGAGCTGGAGAATATGCATGGACCAGAGTAGAGTGGAGCTGGAGAATATGCATGGACCAGAGTAGAGTGGAGCTGGAGAATATGCATGGGCCAGAGTAGAGTGGAGCTGGAGAATATGCATGGACCAGAGTAGAGTGGAGCTGGAGAATATGCATGGACCAGAGTAGAGTGGAGCTGGAGAATATGCATGGGCCAGAGTAGAGTGGAGCTGGAGAATATGCATGGACCAGAGT
Source organism: Ascaphus truei (assembly GCF_040206685.1). NCBI lineage: Eukaryota > Metazoa > Chordata > Amphibia > Anura > Ascaphidae > Ascaphus > Ascaphus truei. Next base: position 60,098 of record NW_027453814.1, read on the forward strand.
AGAGTGGAGCTGGAGAATATGCATCGGCCAGAGTAGAGTGGAGCTGGAGAATATGCATGGACCAGAGTAAAGTCTAAGCCGGGAAGGAAAAACCTTACCTATGTAGGCTCATAAACCTGGTCCTGCTCTCCTCTGTTCTCCGATGTCTGGGCGTGCAGCCTTCTGAAGAATTGGCATAGGAGGAAAGGAATCCGGCGCTACCGCATGTAACAAACTCCAGGGCACTTCCGGGTTAGAACAAAAACTATTGGACCTCAGGGGGAGACTGTGGTGTCGCTGTGTGTTCGTGAGGTCCAATGAAGTTTTTGTTCTAACCCGGAAGTGCCCTGGAGTTTGTTGCATGCTGTAGCGCCGGATTCCTTTCCTCATCTGGTTGTGTGGGGTTTAGCAGTTGCTCCACCCCCGATGAAGCTGTCTGGTGAAATGCACATCGGGAGCGTATGTAATGTACATGCAAGAGTCAATTTGTAGCAACATGGTGGCTACAAGCTTCAGAGCGATAACAGGCTCCACCCTGATGAGGGGGAAAAAAAAGAACAAAGAGTGCACAACTCTCATGTAATAAATTCAATTATATTGAAAACGAAGTGACGGTGATAATCGCACGTACATCAATATAGACAAAATCGGGCACAACATGTATTTAAGCACATGTTACCAAACAGCAGCCAGCATGTCCCCTCATCCGACAGACCTCAAGAGGTTAACTCGGCGGCAGCAGATGGAATCCAACGATATTGGACCCCCTCTAGATGACTCCTTGTGGCTAGATACACTTCTAACCTTGGCTTTAGGAGGCAAAAGTGTCCCGCTGTCTTTACCAGGCGTCCGCACTTGCAGAGAAACCGGCGGGTGAGGAATTAGCTCCTATACAGCACCGGATCAAATCTCAGTTGTATTCACGTGTGGTGTCGCCTACTGAAGTAACTGGACCCGCGTCCACAGATGTAGTTGTCCGTAAGGGGATGAATGCAGGCAGGGATGGATATGGCAATCAATACAGGCTCAAATTTTGTCCTTCATAAACTCCTACGCGTTTCGTAAAATCAATACTTCATCAGAGATCCCTAATGGTATAGGTAACAGGTCATGAAATAAATGATCCAGACATAAAAGTAACATTAAGGAAGAGGAGTCCCTGCTCTGAGGAGCTTACAATCTAATTGGTAGGTAGGGAGAGCGTACAGAGACAGTAGGATTTGATCAGAAGCCAGGAGAGGGATTTCAGGAGGGGAAACGCAGAATCAGAGTTTAAAGAGTAGAGTGAATCTGGCAGCAGCGTTTAGGATAGATTGTAGGGGAGACAGGTGAGAGGCAGGAAGGCCGGACAGCAGGAGGTTACAGTAATCTAGACGGGAGAGAATGAGGGCCTGAGTCAGACTTTTAGCAGTCGAGCAACAGAGGAACGGGCGTATCTTTGTGATATTGCGGAGAAAGAAAAAAAAAGCTGTGTGTGCTGTGCACGCGCATAGTAAGTGAAACTTCTTTGACTTTTGTCACATAAATTGACTTATAACGCGCGTGCTCGGCACACATGTGTCAGTGTGTCAGTCAGTGAGTATGTATGTGTTTGTTTGTGTGTGTGTCAGTCAGTGTATGTATCTGTACCGGTCAGTGTGAGTATTTGTGGCAGTCAGTGTGTGTGTGTGTGTGTGTGTGTGTGTGTGTGTGTGTGTGTGTGTGTGTGTGTGTGTGTGTGTGTGTGTGTGTGTGTGTGTGTGTGTGTGTGTGTGTGTGTGTCTCTCTCTGTGTTGTGTGAATGTCTCTCTGTGTCAGTCAGTGTGTGTGCGTATGTGTGTCAGTCAGTGTGTGTGCGTATGTGTGACAGTCAGTGTGCGTGCGCGTGCGTCAAAGTGTGCGTGCGTCAGTGTGCATGCGTCAGTGTGTGTGTATGTGTTTATTGGCAGCAGTACCAGCATCATGAATGTTGAGCGGGTGGGGGAGCTCACAGTGGGGAGGAAGGAATAGGCACATCATTCAGGGGCGGTGTTCGGTACATCACTGGGGTGTGCGTGCGTGCGTGTGTCAGTGTGTGTCAGAGTGTGTGCGCATGCGTCAGAGTAAGTGTGTGTGTGTCAGTCAGTGTGTGTGTGTGCGTCAGAGTAAGTGTGTGTGTCATTGTGTGTATGTGTCAGTCAATGTGTGTATGTGTCAGTCAATGTGTGTATGTCAGTGTGTGCGTGTCTGTCAGTGTGTGTGTGTCTGTCAGTGTATGTGTATCTCTCTGTGTGTACCGTATGTCTCTCTGTCTGTGTCCTGCCCCCTCTCTCCTGACTCCCCCCACCCCCGACGGAGCTGCGGAGCCGGGGGGCTCAGTCTGAGTCTTCTGAGCAGATACCCCCCACCCCCCGGCGGCGTGCTCAAGCTCCCCCCTTCCCCACAACCCAGCGGCGCGCTCAAGCTCCCCCCTTCCCCACCCCCCGGCGGCGCGCTCAAGCTCCCCCCTTCCCCACAACCCAGCGGCGCGCTCAAGCTCCCCCACAACCCGGCAGCGCGCTCAAGCTCCCCCCGTCCCCACCCCCTGGCGGCGCGCTCAAGCTCCCCCCTTCCCCACAACCCGGCGGCGTGCTCAAGCTCCCCTCTTCCCCCCCCCCCCGGCGGCACGCTCAAACCACCCTATTCCCAGGCTGTTAGGAGCGGCGCCGGCCTCCCTCCTCCTGTCCATCGGCATGGCAGCGGGCGGGGAACGGCGCCGCTGCCAGCCGCTTCTGCGCATGCGTGGCGCGCGGCATGGCAGCGGGCGGCGGAACAGCGGTGCCGTGGCAGTTAGGAGCGGAGGCTATCGCCACCGCATGTGAGCAACTGGGTGCGGGTGTGTGGGAGGGTGAGGGGTGTATGGGAGGGTGAGGGGTGCGGCGGCGATTAGGAGCGGCGCCGGCGGCTATCGCCGCCGCCGCCACATGTGACAGGGGGCGTGTGAGCGGAGCGGCGTGTGAGCGGAGCGGCGTGTGAGCGGAGCGGCGTCCATTACGTGACGTCACTTCCGTTTCACATTTTGCCCCCCCATCTATCCAGTTTTATCCCATCAGAGGTGCCACTAAAGAAGTTTCACTTCAAAAAAAAGCGACAGGTTATAGAAACGTTTTGAATGAGAGAGGAGTCGAGTGTGATCCCTAATCAGCGTGCTTGGGCTACTGGATGCATAATTGTACTTCCAACAGTAATGTGTTTTTGCTGAGTTTAAGGCGACGGGGGGCCATCTAGGATGAGATAACAGAAAGACATTCAGAAACTTTGGTTTGTACAGCAGGTGTAAGGTCAGGGGTTGAAAAGTAAATGTGTGTCATCAGCATAGAGGTGATATTTAAACCCAAGAGATGTTATTAGGTCACCTAGAGAGTGAATACAGAGAAAAGAGAAGAGGTCCCAGGACAGAGCCCTGGGGTACCCCCACAGACAGATCAGTAAATAAGGAGGTGTTAGTAGAAGAGACACTGAAAGTACGATGGGAGAGGTAGGATGAGATCCAGGATAGAGCTTTGTTCCAAATACCAAGAGTATGGAGAATGTGAAGGAGAAGAGGGTGGTCCACGGTGGCAAATACTGCAGAGAGGTTGAGTAATATGAGCAGAGTGTAATGACCTCTGTCTTTAGCAGCATGGAGGTCATTAGTTATTTTAGCGAGAGCTGTCTCCGTGCAGTGCAGAAGGCAGATTGTAGAGGGTCAAGGAGAGAATGGGTGTTGAGAAAATGGAGCAAGCGAGAGAATACAAGACGTTCAAGAGGTTTTAGAGGCAACAGGCAGGAGGGAGACAGGTCGATAGAAAGACATGGAGGGACAAGCTTGCTGTATTTGAGTAATGGTATGACTGTTGCATGTTTGAAGGAGAATGGAAAGGTATCAGAGTAGAGGGAGGAGTTAAAAATGTGTGAGCGTAGGGATTATAGTAGGACCAAGAGATTTTAGGAGATGGGAAGGAATGGGTTCAAGAGGGCAAGTGGTAGAGGAAGAGGAGATCTACAGTGGCACATCCTCCTCTGAGACAGTGGAAAGAGTCAAGGAAAGCAGGAAGAGTTAGGAAGCTGGTGTAGGATGGAAGGAGGAAACAGAGGATGTTCTGATGTATGGATTCCACCTTTTCCTTAAAATAATCAGCAAAGTCCTGTGGTGAGATGAAGGAAGTGTCAGTGTGGGTTAGACTTGTGCGTGTTGATTAATGAAGAAAAGTAGGTTTGTTCAGCTTGAGAGGGGGCAGAGCTGAAACAAGATAGCATACATTCGTAATGAAGGAAGTCTGCGAGAGTATGAGAATTTCCTCCAAAAGGCGTTCAGAGGAATGAGAGGAGGAACGTAGCATGCTCGTGGCAATTTGTGTGTTTAGAAGTTATCTGACCTCATCTTTACAAAAGTCCCGTTATTTTATTTTTTGGAGGCCATAGAAAATGTAGTTGTAAGGGCTGTGGAGAAAGCGTTATTTTTTTAATATTAAACTAATGTTCCGATCCAGCAATATATAGAAGACGGAGAAGCCGGTGTCTGCTACCTGTAAGGCCCAAGGTCATTTGGCGATAAGCCCAGGAAAGCTAGCTGGCTAAGCGCCCGGGATCTGACATTATTTTTTAGTCAAATGGAAAAATGCTGAGTGTTTTTGAAAGTATAAAAAAAGCTGGTAGTGTGCTCAGCACTGTACAAAGAAATTATATTACAAGAAATTAGTGTGAAGCCCTATACAAAATCATTTGTCTATTAACTGAATGTGATGTATTTTATTACTTTTTTTTTTTTTTTCAATGTTTTTATTAGGCATTTTTAGAGAATACAACGTTTCTGACATATTTTGTTGCCTAACATTTTCCAAAACATATTTTTTAAAGGGGGGGAAAGAAAGGCAACCTAAGTTGTCCAGAAAAGAGGGGGGGAGCCTTCGTAGAGAGAAGGTAAGGAAGGAGGGTGGTGGGGTAGTTGAGGGGGTGTGAGGGAGGGGTGAGGGGGGGATGGGGAGGGGAGGGTGTTCTCGTCCTACTTGGCTGATAGGGTGTTGCTGGTGAAATTCGTACGAGTTTTTTTTTTTTTTTCTCCTTATGGGGGGGGGGGGAGTTAGACTCCCACCCCCCTGTGCTGGTCGGGGCGCTCTGGTAAAGTGGAACCAAGGTTCCCAGAAATCTTCAAAGGCCTGGGTTTTTTGTCTGAGGTTGGCTGTGAGCCTTTCCATTGTCATTACTTCCCCAATCCTTTTCTTTATCGTATTGAGCGCTGGCGTAGCTGTTTTCCTCCAGGAGGCCGCAATACAGCATCTCGCCGCTGTGAGAATGAAGGATATTAATTTCCTGGTGGGCCGAACTATATTCGGCATGGGTGCTGCCAACAGGAAGGTCAGTGGTTCAATAGGAATTTCTAGGCCGGTGACCTCTTTTAAAAGAATTTGGACCTTGGCCCAGTATTTCACAATTTCTGGACAGGTCCACCAGATGTGGGCCATGTCCCCTCTATTACCACAGCCTCTCCAACATTGGTCTGATGCCAGAGGGTAGATCTGGTTTAATCGTGCTGGGGTAAGATACCAGCCAAACATGATCTTATAGATGTTTTCCTTAATTGTGGTGCAAAGGGAAGTTTCTGAGGCTGCCTGCCAGATTTCCTCCCAAGTCTCTCTTTCTATACTAACGTTTAGATCAGCTGACCATCGCAGCATGTAGTCGTGCTGTGTTGGGGACGTTGAGCGCATTAGGATACTATATTTATCAGAGATAAGTCCCTTCTGGTGAGACTTGTCCTCACACAGGAGTTCAAACGAAGTGAGAGTGGGGTATTCTGGATGAGGGCACGTAGTTCTGACAAAGTTTCTAATTTGTAGATATTTAAAGGTGTCCAATTCTGTAATTTTAAATTTGTTCCTCAGTTCTTGGTAGCTCAGGAGCTTCCCTAGGCTCAGTACGTCGGCAATCGCCTCTATACCCCGTGTGTGAAAGTGGGCGAACAGCTTAGATCCGCATCCTGGAGGGAATTTAGGGTTATTAACGAGGGGGGTGAGTTGTGAGTTTGTGGATGTGAGGTTAAATTTAAGTTTGCATCTGGACCAGGTGTCCCACGTGAATCGTGAGGCCTGTAGCTTAAGATTGTGTAAGTGGCCATCTCCTCTGTTCAGGCTCCAGAGGCAGGCTTGCAGAGAAGGCAGTTTGGCACACCGAGTTTCCATTCCCACCCAGCAACATCGGGTCGGGTCTGAGTTCCACATTACTACCTGCCTGAGCTGAGCGGCTAGATAGTATTTGTATAGGTCAGGTACCCCCATCCCTCCTCTGGATCTCGTGGTCATCAGGACTGATCTGGCTACCCTGGGCCTCTTACCCTGCCAAATGAAGTGGAGGAGTCTATTCTGTATATATTTTAGATCGGCGGCCGGGACCTGGATTGGGAGCGTCTGGAATAGGTACAACATTCTTGGGAGTATATTCATTTTGGTAGAGATCATCCTCCCAATCCATGAGATCTGATAACCTTCCCACCGATCTAGATCCCTTTTGATCTGGTCCCATAGTTTCGGGTAGTTATCCCTATATAGGTCCCGATAGTGCCTAGATACATTAATTCCCAGATACTTAATGCATGAGGGGCACCATCGGTAGTTGAAATTTAGCTTAAGGAGTTTGACTGTGGGTTCGGGAAGACTAATATTTAGGGCCTCAGATTTGTCGCTGTTTATTTTATACCCTGATACCTTTCCAAACTCAGCCAGTTCCATCTGGAGGTTGGGGAGGGAAGTGAGGGGTCTGGTCAAGGTCAGGATAATATCGTCAGCGAATAGGGAAATTTTGTATTGTTCGGTGGCCATGGGAATACCCTGGATGTTTGGGTTTTGTCTTATTTTGGCCGCCAGTGGTTCAATCGTGAGAGCGAAAAGGAGAGGGGAGAGGGGGCAACCCTGTCGGGTACCATTTCGAATGTGAATTTGTTCCGCTCCTCCACCTGATAGTCTAACTGATGCGGATGGAGTTTGGTAAAGCGCCTGGACCCCCTTAAGAAAGGAGTCCCTGAATCCGAATTTTTTTAATGTTTGACCTAAGAACAGCCAGTCAATTCTGTCAAATGCCTTCTCTGCGTCTAAGCTTAGTAACATAGCTTGTGAGTCTGAAAGGTGGGCCTGGTCAACAAGGTTAATGATTTTACGGGTATTGTCTGAGGCCTGGCGGCCCAGGACAAACCCGACCTGGTCCATGTGTACTAGTCTCGGGAGAATTGGATTAAGTCTGTTCGCCAGTATTTTACTGTATAGTTTTAGATCATTGTTCAACAGTGAGATTGGTCTATAGCTACCGCATTGTGTGGGGTCCTTCCCTTCTTTAAGGATTATGGCCAAATTGGCGGACGACATTGAAGATGGGATAGGACATCCTTCTAAAAATGAGTTGAACAATTTTAAAAGGTGGGTGGACAGAGTGGGGAGAAACTTCTTATAGTAGGCATTTGTGAAACCATCAGGGCCCGGTGCTTTAGAAATTTTGGAGGCCTTAACGGCCCATTCTAGTTCTTCCGCCGTTATTTTGGCGTTCAGGAGAAGGAGTTCCTCCTCTGTTAATGAGGGGAGGTCGCAGTCAGCTAGGTAATCAATGGTAGCCGATAGCTCCTTCGGATCTGGGCTCGCAGAGTGAGCCCTTAGGTTATATAATTTAGAGTAAAATTTAGTGAATTCCTCTGCTATTTTTTTTTCATTGTATAAGAGTTCCCCAGCTTTATTCCGAATCGCCGTTATTTGCGATCTTTTGTGTATGCCTCGTAACTTGCTAGCAAGAAGTCTGTCGGCCTTGTTCCCTTTATCGTAATACCTCTGACCCGTCCATTTAAGAGCTTTTTCAACTTTGTCCATTTGAATTATTCTTAAGTCGCTTCTGGTAGAAGTCAACTGTTTATAAATTTTCCGGGAAGGGTTATTTTTATGCTGTTGTTCTAAACTTATTATTTTGTCTGTTAGCTCTTTGGTTTGTTTAAATATAGTTTTTTTCCTGTGGGAGGCAATTGAGATGAAATGTCCTCTGATTGTCGCCTTATGGGCTTCCCACAGGCTCGCTGGAGAGGCAACAGTGCCTATATTTATCCGGAAATATTCCTTAAGGGATTTTTTGATCTCCCGTACTGTCTCCGAGTGATTCAGTAGGGAGTCGTTCAGTCTCCAGGAATACGAGGTTGTTTTCACGAATGGGATGGATAGGGTCAGGGTGATGGGAGCATGATCTGACCATGTGATTGGGCCGATGTCAGTGTCTAGGGCGGCCTCTAGAATGTTCTTGGTAGCAAGAAAGTAGTCTATACGGGAATATGTCTGGTGAGGGGCCGAGTAAAAGGTATAATCCCTTTGCCCCTGGTGTTGTGTTCTCCAAATGTCTAAAAGTGAGAAGTCCCCCATTATGACCTTGAATTTTTTCCCCAGTCTTTGTGACTGGGTGGATTGTTGTCGCCCTGGGAGGCTCGATTTATCTTCTTTAGGGTTGAGAGCCATATTTAGATCGCCTGCAATAAGTAGCGATGATAGGTATTGGGGGTCAATTTCTGCCAGAACTGTTTTTAAGAAATCTGTCTGGTTCTCGTTTGGGGCATATAGGTTAATAAGGGCGATTGCCGAGCCTGAGAGCGAACCGTAGACCACAATAAATCTTCCCTCTGGATCTGCCTGGATTTTAGCAAGATTAAATGGGGTGCCCTGACGAATCAGAATGGCGACCCCTCTGCGTTTACTACTATATGAGGCAAAGTAGCTCATCGGATACGCATGCTGGAATGTTTTGGGCGGCTCCCGAGATGTGAAATGTGTCTCCTGGAGGAAAACAACATCGCCTCCCAACCTCTTAAGCTCCTGTAGGGCCAGGCGTCTTTTTCTGGTGTTGTGGAGGCCCTTGACATTTAGGGAAATAAACTTTAGAGCTTGTTGGCGTGACATTCTGTTTGGAATGAACGTTGACTAGTTGTAAACTCTGAGTTAAGATGATAGCTGGACAGCCAAATGGGACGGGAGGTAGGGTGGGAGGGGAACCGTTGGGATAGGATCAGCGGAGGTAGAAAAGAGGGAAAATAGACCCTATTGGGGTCTGTAAAGTTTGAGACCGGTCTGGTTTATAGACCGGTTGGGGTGGTTTAAGACCCTAGGGGGGCGGGTCCAACGACTGTCTCCAGCAAGGGTGGGCCGAGTAGAGACCCTTAGCTAATGGGGGTTACAGCCAGGACATGTGGTCCGTGGGTGACCCAGATGATTGGGATTCTCTCCTGTATGGGCAATGTGGGGAGTTGGAAGGGGAGAGGGAAGGCGCCAGGCTGCTCAGTACTGAGGGTGGGCGGTGGGGGGGAGGCGGGCGGGTTTGGGGGTTCAGGGGTAGGCTGGGTAGGGGGCCGCTTCTGGTAAAGGTCCGGATAATGTATACCTGGCTTCTATATTGTATTTTCAGGCGCTCCTAGTGTGTACCTTGACCGCTTGGTTAGGCGACTATAAGGGTAGCATGAACCTGTGGTTTCTTGAGCACTCCTGGGGTGGTGAGGTTCGGGAGCATCCCCTCTGTGGAGTGGTCCTTGGGGTGAGAAGAGGGGAAAGAGAGGAGGGGGGGGGAGGGATTGGGTGAGGGTGTGGGAGGAAAAGAAAGAAAAGAAAAAAAAAAAAAAAGGGGGGGTGATATGGGGGGAGGGAGGGGGTTGGGGGGGGAGACAAGGGGTAGCGGGGGGGGAGAACAGTTCTGACATATCGTAAGCGTAGCGTTCAAAACCAACATTGTACCTCGTATTTGATAAGCTGTGTGTGTACAATACTAGACAGATTGGTTACATACAATACTGAACTGAAGCACTCCACTCCTAAGCTGCCTTGGAGCGGCGATAGTCACCCGTGACTTGACAGGAGAATGATCCGTGGGTGGGGGAGGGGGGGGCGGGGGGGGAGATTGATTATAGGGGCAGGGGGGTGGGCTGGGGGGCGGTAGGGGGAGGGGAGGGCTGATGGGGGGGGTTGGGGGAGGGGTTGGGGGAGTGGTAGGGGGAAATTTGGGGAGGCAGGGGGGGGGAGGGGGAGGAGGGGGGGGAGGCGGGGGGGGGAGAGAAGGGAGGAAGGCAGTGGTAGGGGGAAGCGTGGGGGGGTAAACGGGGGAGGGGGGTAAAGGGGGGAGGGGGGTAGAAGGGGGAGGGGGGGATGAAGGAGGGAGGGGGGGGAAGGTAGTGGTAGGGGGGAGTTTGGGGGGGCAGGGGGAGGGGGGGGAGAATGGGGGGGGGAGAATGCGGGGGGGAGAATGGGGGGATGGGGGGGGAGAGTGGGGGGGGGGATGGGGGGGGAGAGTGGGGAGAGGGATGGGGGGGGAGAGGGGGGGGGAGAGTGGGGGGGGGGGAGAGTGGGGGGGGTGGGAGAATGGGGGGGGGGAGAAGGGGGGGGGAATAATGGGGGGGGTGAACACAATGCATGCACCTTTAGGCCACATAGACATAAATCATTTCCTATACAGTGCGGCTGGAGGTCCAGTGTCTCTGTTGGGCCCTGGAGGGCCGGTGAGATCCAGGGTGAGTCAACCTGGGAGTGCTCCTTGCCTTGGTAGGGGGACTTTCATAGGAGGGGGGGGGAATGGGAAGGCAGAGGGGGGGAAGGGGGGGAGGCCAGGAAGGCGGGGGAGGGAGGGGAGGGGGAGATGGGAGGAGAGGGGGAGGTCTGCGTGTGAGGGGGAAGGGGGGGAGGCAAGGGGGGGCCTGAAGGGAGAGAGGGGAGAGGGAGGCGGGCAGGGGCCGCACCAAGAGCAGTGTGCCACAGTGTGGAGTCACCCGGTGGGGAGCGCCCCGGGGCGCTGCATCTGAACCTGTTCAGGCCTCCGCTGGGCGTCTGTGGGGGGCCATCCCAGGTATGCACTGATCGGGGGTCTGCGTGGGGGGGAGGAAGCCAGGGGACCGGGCGCCGCCGGCATGGGGAGTGCAGGGGGGACCAGGTTCGGGTACGTGGGGCCAAGCGTAGGCTGAGGGGGAGCGGCCAGTAGTTGGGTGCCGAGTGGGGCCGGATGTTCCTCGCGGGCCGCCGTAGATCCGCTCTGGTGCGCCTTCCGATGACGTCACCCGGCGCTCGTCTAGGGCAGTGTGGAGCGACTCGTTGGTGCGGGTCCTCCTCGGCCGCCATCTTGTGGAGGACCCCAGGTAGCTGCAGGGTGAAGGAGCTCCACGAGGGGAGAAATGGCCTCACCCGTCGCCATCTTGAGGGCTCCTTGGGGTTGGAGGCTATACGAGCCAGCCAGAGTCAGCCTCGTGGGCACCAGAGTCAGCCTCGTGGGATCCCGCGCTTGCTGTGGTGTCCTTGAGGCGGCTGTGGTGTAATGCTGCCTCCGTAACCGGTCGTGAGCTGCAGCAATCGTCGGGGAGAGGGATGGCCACGTGTGGAGGTAAGAGAGATCCTGTCGCCATTTTGGGGGGGGGGTTACATAATTTCCCTGTAGGTGTTGTTGTGCTTGTTATTGTGGTGTGTGCGTGAGGGGCTCTTCTAATGCGGGCCGAGGTTTGTGCAGGGTAGTCCTCTATTTGTCCCGGGACTGTCTTTGTTCCGCAATCCTCTCTGAGGCTCGAACGGGGATATCATCTCTGTCCCTGTCTCGTGGCCGGCCATCCGGGCGGTGTTCCGGCTGGAAGGGCTCCAGCGGGAGTCCCAGGACTTTGGCCAGGTGCTCCATGTCCTCTGGATGGCGCAGGGTAAGGAATTTGCCCTTATGGGGGACCACTAGCTTGAAGGGGAACCCCCATTTGTAGGAAATCCCCTTCTCACGGAGGAGTAGGGTCAGGGGGCGGATGGCCTTGCGACGGTCCACGGTCCGCTTGGACAGATCATTATAAATCTGCAGCTGCTCGCCTCTGAACGCGATCGTGCTCTTCCCTCTGTTTGCAGTAATCAGCTTTTCCTTAGCTGTGTAGCTGTGTAGGCGCACGATCGCGTCCCGCCGGCAGTTAGGGTCCTCAGAGCGGGGGCCCAGGGCCCGGTGCGCCCTGTCCATTTCCAGGTCCCGCGGCTCAAGCTCGGGGCAGAGGAGGAGGAAAAAGTCAGACAGGTATTCCCGTAGGTGTGAGGGCAGTACAGTCTCAGGGATACCGCGGATGCGCAAATTTTGGCGGCGATCCCTGTTCTCCTGATCTTCCTGATTATCCTTTAAGGCATTAATCTCATGGCCCAGGCGGATTATTTCTTTGTCTGCGTCAGTTTGGTGGTGCGCAGCCTCATCTAGCTTAGTCTCCAGTGTGGTTGTTCTTTCCTGCAGGCCATGGATGTCCTGCCTGATCTCTGCCACAGCCTCTTTTAGATTGGATTGTAGGGACCGTTGGAGTTTAGTGAGTAAACCCTCTAAATATTCTTTAGTTATACCTCCGTCCACGAGTGGGGTGGCCTCAGCGGGGCTCGGTGGGTCATGGGGGCCTTGTTTGCTTTTCTGGCCTGAGGCCTGGGGGCCATCTTGCCTCTTATTCCCCGCCTCAGCGGGCCGCTTTGCGGGCGTGAAGAAGTTCCCCACTCCCTGAGTTGAAGGGTTTTTCCCCTTAGATGTCATCCTGACAGGTTCGGGGGTCGGTTTATGGGGTTTTTGAAGTTTTTTGGTGGGCTAAAACTTCTGCAAATTAGGGTTTAGTCGGAAGGGTCTCTGGAGCTCTTCCTTCAGCCGACCTTCCTGGATGCCGTCATAGACACGCGCCCCGTATTTTATTACTTTTAACCATTTATTTTTTCCAAAGGTGTCCCATTTTAGTATAAGCAGTAGTTATTGTCAAAATGGCTGTGTAATATATCATTCTAATTCTGCTGCAGATCAAGCAACCAACATCCTAGTTGCTAATTTATTTGTCATATGTTTTGCCAGGAAATGGTACATTGGGAGACGCCTCTCATTTTTTGGGTGTGTCCTGAGCATAGGGTTCAATACAGGGGATACATAGCTGCAAAAGCAGTTGCATAAGTAAGCAGGGTACACATTATATACAGGGCATTTCAAACTTTTAGCAGAATAGTTACAGTGGAGGGTTTGGGTGAAAGCCAGATTGGAATTGGCTAGGAAAATTTGTCTTGGTATAGTAATCGCTTAATTGGGAGTGAACACATTTTTCCTTGACTTTGGATAGGATTGGGAGAAGAGAGATTGGCCTGCAGTTTGAGACAGTGTTTTTGTCCCCACTTTTGATGATTGGGACAACTCTGGCAGTTTTCCAGGTCTTAGGGATATGGCCTGCAGACAGGATAGAGTTGACTATGGAAGCAATTGGTTTGGCACAGGCTGGGGCACCAAGTCGTAGGAACTTTGATTGTAGTAAGTCAGGTCCGCATGGGCTGCTTAGTTTTAAATTTGAGGAGCGCCAATAGGGGATACCTCTGTCTATATGCAGATGCTAAGACAGTAGTAAACACATTGATACAAGAATCACCTGCAGGGAGAGGGGGGGACAGCACGGCTGGCCAGCACCTGCAGGGAGAGGGGGGGGACAGCACGGCTGGCCAGCACCTGCAGGGAGAGGGGGGGGACAGCACGGCTGGCCAGCACCTGCAGGGAGAGGGGGGACAGCACGGCTGGCCAGCACCTGCAGGGAGAGGGGGGGGACAGTACGGCTGGCCAGCACCTGCAGGGAGAGGGGGGACAGCATGGCTGGCCAGCGCCTGCAGGGAGAGGGGGGGGGAGACAGCAAGGCTGGCCAACGCCTGCAGGGAGAGGGGGGGACAGCACGGCTGGCCAGCACCTGCAGGGAGAGGGGGGGAGCACAGCTGGCCAGCGCCCGCAGGGAGAGGGGGGGGACAGCAAGGCTGGCCAACACCTGCAGGGAGAGGGGGACAGCACGGCTGGCCAGCACCTACAGGGAGAGGGGGGGACAGCACGGCTGGCCAGCACCTGCAGAGAGAGGGGGGACAGCACGGCTGGCCAGCGCCTGCAGGGAGAGGGAGTTGGGGGGGAGGGAAGCACAGCTGGACAGCGCCCGCAGGGAGAAGGGGGGGAGAGCACAGCTGGCCAGCGCCTGCAGGGAGAGGGGGGGACAGCAAGGCTGGCCAACACCTGCAGGGAGAGGGGGACAGCACGGCTGGCCAGCACCTGCAGGGAGAGGGGGGACAGCACGGCTGGCCAGTGCCTGCAGGGAGAGGGGGGGAGCACAGCTGGCCAGCACCTGCAGGGAGAGGGAGTTGGGGGGGAGGGAAGCACAGCTGGACAGCGCCCGCAGGGAGAGGGGGGGGGGAGAGCACAGCTGGCCAGCACCTGCAGGGAGAAGGGGGACAGCACGGCTGGCCAGCGCCTGCAGGGAGAGGGGGGACAGCACGGCTGGCCAACACCTGCAGGGAGAGGGGGACAGCACGGCTGGCCAGCACCTGCAGGGAGAGGGGGGACAGCACGGCTGGCCAGCACCTGCAGGGAGAGGGGGGACAGCACGGCTGACCAGCACCTGCAGGGAGAGGGGGGACAGCACGGCTGGCCAGCACCTGCAGGGAGAGGGGGGACAGCACGGCTGGCCAGCGCCTGCAGGGAGAGGGGGGGGACAGCATGGCTGGCCAGCACCCGCAGGGAGAGGGGGGGAGCACAGCTGACCAGAACCTGCAGGGAGAGGGAATTGGGGGGGAGGGAAGCACAGCTGGACAGCGCCCGCAGGGAGAGGGGGGGGGGGAGAGCACAGCTGGCCAGTGCCTGCAGGGAGAGGGGGGAGCACGGCTGGCCAGTACCTGCAGGGTGAGGAGGGGGTGGGGAGCACGGCCGGCCAGTACCTGCAGGGAGAGGGGGGGGAGCACAGCTGGCTGTGACGATAGCTTGTGACAGGCTATTAATATTACACAAATAACTGGGTTTGAACTGAACGAGGCTTAGATATAACAAATTGTATTTATTCCTTAGGATAGGTGAACACACGATATAGTACAGTAACAGACAAGAAGTACACTTACTTTGGGGTTGGGGAATGAGAAGTATCAAGTAGCATTTCTCCAGCAATCAGGTAACAATTCAGATGATATCAGAAGACAAAGGATATAGAGTGGACAACAGTTTATAAACCTTTTGTCCCTCTATCCTTAACATTAAGTACCTGTGATTGGTTTGCAATTACCTCCAGCCACTCTTTAACGTGGGAACACATTTTGACACATGCCCCCAGCTAGTTGGCACAGGTGCAGTAGAGCTCTGGGGTCTCATTTCTGTAGCCCCACATTTGCATCTGGAATGCCAGCCAGTCTACCCATTTGGATTTCTGGCAGGAAAACCTTTGTTGGAAGGTGTTAAATGGGAGACTTAAAGACTGCTCTGGTTTGAGCCTTCTCCGCCCTCAGGTAAACAGTGAGGGTGACAAACCCTTTGAACAATACTTAAGTCCTAGACCTTGGGTCGCCTCTAGGGCCATCTGCTACCCTGGTATGCAAAGGAATTTCCTCTGGGTCTTGTCCATACCTTGGGACACAGTATTAAAGATAAAACATAAATGTATTAAAATATCCGGTTCCGTTGGGTCCAGCAGGTCCAAACATCCCAGTTCTCAATGCCGGAACTGGGACACCATATGGTCCAAATAGAGATGTGCTACAACCTTCGGAACCGGAGTTACACAAATACACCTTAAATCGTTTTCTATTTTAATACAAAAATCTCCGCTAAAAAGAAATCTCAGCTTTTCACTAAATCCCCATTGAAAACAACGGGCTTCACCGCCATAGACTCTCAATGGCAAACCGCCGCCGTTGGCGGCTATGGGGGTCCACCGCCATAGACTTTCAACGGGGCTGCGCCGCCGTTGAAGTCAATGGGGTTTCTCCACCATAGCCGGTCAATGGAAATTGGCCGCCATTGAAGTCTATGGGAAAAATCCCGAACTTTCAAGGGGGTCCATACTCTGTCGTGTTGGTCCAGGAGGGTCAAGGATGGTTCTGCAGCGATGCCGGGGCAGTGACTACAGATACCCCAAACCTTGATCCTCTGGGCCCTCCGGAACCGGAGCTATGGATTCCTAAAATTCAGCGTTTCACACTTAGTCGTTTTCGCGAGCTGTTTCTGCCGCCGCCATTGGAGTCTATGGCGTGACCCGCTCTTCTTGGTTCGACCCTTATCGGGGGTCCAGGGTTCGGGGACCCGGTTGTGGTCGAGTGGGGGGAGGTCTAGAAACTAGGGGCAAAAAGAATTTTATTTCTAGGTGCTCTAGAACTGTTTATTCCCACGCCACTTGTCGTTGAACTTGACTTGTAAGTGATCAAAGCTCTCTTTTACAAATTGTATCCGCTTTGCGGTTTTGCGGTCTGGACGGCAGCCAACTCGTTCTCCGAAAGCTCAGTCGAGGAATCTCCATTGAAGTCAATGGGCCCATTGACTTACAATGGGAAACCGCCGCTCTCCCTCTCTGACGCCACCTGCTGGTCTTCACAGGAAACAGGACTAAAACAGCAAGATTCTCCATTAGAATGCATTGAGCCCTAATGGCGGCCTATGGGGACCTGCAAAATGGTGCCTGAAAAGGCAGGAAAATTACACAGAGCTATAACCATTAAAGGACTATTAACCCTTGTACTCCCGGATGACTCCTAGTGTGTGTGTGATGCAGACACTGGTATAACAAGATATCACAGTAAGGCATGGGGACAGGGGAAAATACATTTACATGTTATAACAAGGGTTAAATCACATTTCTGGACCTCAGCCCAGTTAACCCCTTGTCTTCCTGGTGAGGTCAGGGGATGGCCAAATGGGGTGCAACCCCTTTAATCCCAGGCCACCCCCTTTCTCCCTCTACACTGGCCAGTACCTGCAGGGTGAGGAGGGGGTGGGGGAGCACGGTCGGCCAGTACCTGCATGGTGAGGAGGGGGTGGGGGCGCATAGCTTGCCAGCGCCTGCAGGTGGACCTCTGAACACTTAGATGACACTGTATTACGCTATGTACTCTGTGGGTAATACCGGTTTGGAGAGTACTACCTCAAGTCAGCGGAAGGCCGGTTCGGAGAATTCCAGACACTGCCTATATTTATTCTATCAATTGCCAGCTTTCTGAAGGAACTTTCGGAGATCCTCATAACCTTCTGTATCTGGGACTGGTTTTCAGTCCATTTCTTTGCACATGGGGTACTTTGATTTTTTTTATTTGTCTATGTACAAAGGACTTGTTCTAGGTCCCTGGGCTGCCATCTCTGTCACGGTAACTTATGACAAGTTATAATATACACCAAATACCTGGGTTGAACTGAACACGACTTAGATATGATAAAATATCATTTATTCCTTGAAGAAGGTGAACACACAAGATATACAAATAACAGGCAAAATATAGACACTTACTTAAAGGGTTTGGACAAGAAAGCCATCAGGATACAGGATGGGCCATTTCTTCCTTAATACAGGTTTAGATGTAGACATCACAAAAATACACGAAGACCATGGGTAGAGGCTGAGCCTTGATTATATACAATCTCAGTCCTATCTCTTAACCTTGGGGCGCCGGCCTGTCTAGCAGATTCCTTTGTAGTTAGGAACTGCCTTATCTGCAAGTGTGAATTATGACACTTACAGACCACTCAGGCCCTTTGTTCCTCCGCCATAGTGTATACAATCAGGGCGGTCAGCCTTTGATCAGAGGGTTTATGGTAGACAACTGGTCTGCCATCCTGCCTATTAACATAGCAGATGGGTTCTTAGTTTTCATACTAGACCCAAAATACAAATCATTCTTTAATATCTTCACATATTAAAAGGTTCCGTTCTGTTGGGCCCAGTGGGCTGAAACCTGCCAGTTTTTTTATGCCGACAGTGACTCTCCATTGTGGCCAAGTTTCAGCTCTCTGCGACCCCCAGAACCGGAGATACATAAATGCAGTTTAAAACACTTTTTTGATACAGGATTCTTCGCTTTAAAAATGAATCTCGTTTGATATAAGAAGTGGGACCCGTCAGGGTTGCCCGTTGTCCCCGCTACTTTTTGCCCTTTGTATCGAACCCCTCGCAGCCCATATTAGGTTATGCCCAAATATAACAGGAATTAAAACAGAGGGACAGCATCATAAAACTGCACTATATGCAGACGATGTGATCCTGACGATCTCTAAACCTCTAACAACTCTGCCCAACGTCTTTGAGATCCTGGGCACTTTTAGCATGGTCTCCGGGTTTAAAATTAACCAGGCCAAGTCAGAGGCGCTCAATATCAACTTGCCAAAACCAACTGAAAAATTACTAGAACTTAACTTTAATTTTCAATGGCAAGCCTCCGCAATCAAATATTTAGGGGTATATATCACCAGGGATTACAATACCTTGTATAAGGCAAATTTCCCCAAGATGATGAAGAAGTTAAAGGAGGATCTCAGGGTATGGGCGGGTTACGGGATATCTTGGTTTGGCAGGATCAACAGCGTAAAGATGAACCTGTTACCCAAGCTATTATATCTGTTTCAAACCCTACCAATACCGATAATTAAATCAGAGATCCATGCCCTTCAAACTCACATCATACAATTCATTTGGAATAAAAAACGCCCACGAATTGCAAGAAGTCTACTGACAAAACCAGTGACAAAAGGAGGACTATCGGTACCTTGCTTGATGGCGTATTATAAAGCGGCACAATTGACCCAAATCATTCTGTGGCATGCAGACCCCACAAAAAGAAGGTGGACTGAATTGGAGGGAGTGTGCTGTGCGCCAGTTGCTCTCCATAACCTGATCTGGCTACCAAAACGATGCATACGCGACATCGGAACGCCGCTCTGCGCGGTAGCGAACTCCTTAGCGGTCTGGGAGACAGCTAAATTTAAAGCTAACTTAACCACCCCCCACACATTAATGACCCCCCTATGGGGCAACCCGGACTTTGCTCCGGGTCTGTCGACCGATAAATTTGTAAGGTGGACGCAGGCGGGATATAACCGATTAAAGGACCTGGGGGGTAAGGGATCTATCAAGACGTTCGATTGGTTCAAAGAAGCAGCAAATTTCCCAAATTCAGAATTATTTAGATTCCTCCAGGTCAGGGCATTTTATAACAAATTTCCTGTGCGTCCTGCACGAACCAATTTTGAACAGCTGTGCTCCAGACCAACGGACACACGGGGACTGACATCTCGGATGTACAGGGAGGTAGTCTGTCCGGCTGGTAAGGACCCCCCCCGCCTACGATACATGCGACAGTGGGAGACAGAGTTAGGGGAGACCTTAGAGGACGATGACTGGAAATATATATTGCAATCTGCAGCGAAAAGTTCAATATGTGTCACATTAAAGGAGAACGCATATAAGGTCCTTATGCGGTGGTACCATACCCCTGCTAAATTGTCTAAATTTGTCAGAGGATATTCGCCGCTCTGCCCTAAACAGTGCGGGGAATTAGCTGACCTAACACACATGCTGTGGTTTTGTCCAAGAGTGGTCCCGGTTTGGGAAAGAATTCGAGACTGGCTGCAAGGGATGCTTGACTTAGAGATCCCCCTGGACCCGTGGCTGTTCTTACTGGGCAGACGGCCCCAGGCTATGTCTAGAACGACACACAAATTAGTCATGCATTTTGCGACAGCCACTCGATGCGAGATCGCAGCACTGTGGAAGCAGAACGAGATTCCAATTATCCCCAAAATTAGGAACAGAATTTGGCACGTATGCCAGATGGAACAGTTAACGAGTTGGGTTAACGACTCTGGCACTAAATTTTTAAAAATTTGGAACCCATGGCTTGAGCAAACCAACATAACGGGGGTGGACGCTGCCTCAATTTTGCACTAATAACAACAAATGAGTTCTCCTTGGATGGGACGGACTAGACGGGGACATAGGACGACTCCGGTCAGCGCCTGCTCACATGTACATTAAACGGGGAAAAAAAACAAAAACAAAAAAAAAAACACGCTCGTTAGAAGAACCGTAAGCAGTCAGATCCAAAACGACCCTCCTCCACTACCACGCCGGATTTCACCATCCCCTGCTCCCCCCCCCACCACATGTATACCCCCCCCTAGTCTTGTATGTCTTGTTTTGTCCCCCTGTTTAGGATTAGAATATTGACGATGTTGTTAAATGATGTTAAAAAAACTAAAATGTGGACTGTGATTGCAATGTACGCCAATGGGAGGTGAGTCTCTGTATATTTGCTTTCCACAAATAAAAATTGAAAGTTGAAAAAAAAAAAAAAAAAAATGAATCTCGGTTTTTCACTCTTTTCCCATTGACATCAACAGGCTCCGCCGCCATAGGCTTTAATGGAGCAACTCCGCCGTTGAAGTCAATGGGGCCTGCCGCTATAGTCTTTCAATGGGGTAACTCCGCCATTGAGGTCTATGGGAAAACACACAGTTGCCCACACTCCGTCTGGTTGGTCAGAGAGGGTTGGGAATGGCCATGTATTCATGCCGGAACCGTGGCTGCATGCGACCCAAATCCCAGCCCTATGGTCCTCCCAGAACCAGAGATATGGACTTACACATTTGCGTTTTCGGACTTAGCCGTTTTAACGCCACGCGGCTTTTCCCCATTGGAATCAATGGCCGGCGCCGCCATAGACAATGCATGGGCCAGCGCCGCCATTGGATTCAATGTGGCCTCCGCTCCGCCATTGGAGTCAATGGCGCGACCCTATTTCATGAGTACGACCCTTTACGGGGGTCCCTCATTCCCGGACCCGATGGGGGTCGTGTGTGGAGGTTCCTAGGGGCAAAAATATTTTGCCCTAGAACCTAAGATTCCCACGCCAATTGTCGTTGAACTTGAACCAAGTGATAAAGCTCTTTTCAAAGACAAAGTATCTGCTTCTGCGTTTTTGCGGTTTGGATGGCTGCCAACCTGTTCCTGGAGATCGGCGTCGAGGAATCCCCATTGAAGTCAATGGCCCCATTGATTTACAATGAGAAACCGCCGCTCCTCCTCTCGGACGCCACCTGCTGGTCTTCGAGGGAAACAGGTCCAAAACCGCTAGATCCGCCATTGAAATGAATGGAGCTGCAATGGCGGCCTATGGGACTCAGCAAAATGGTGCCTGAAAAGGCGGGAACATTGAACAAAGGGCTATAATCACTTTCTAACTATTAACCCTTGTCCTCCTGGATGGATCCCAGTGTGTGTGTGGTGCAGACGCTGTCATGGTGATCATACCTTATAACAGGGGAACACACATTTTCATGTTGCAGCAAGGTAAAAACCACATCCCTGGACCGCAGTCCTAGTGGTATATGGCTCCCTAGCGGGCTCGGCAATCGCCCTGATCAACGTGTACGCCCCTAACGAGAACCAAGCGGAATTCTTACAAACTGTTCTCGAGGGCGTGGACCCGGAATATCTGTCATCGATGCTTGTGGGAGGGGACCTAAACATGGTCCTAAACCCCACCGAGGACAGATCGACTGCAATGGGCCCCCCCCGCACAGCCCAATCCCAGATCAAAGGGAAAAGGTTTAGGGGAATCTTGAGTGAGTTCTCACTGGTGGATGTTTGGAGAACCCAACATCAGGGTCAGAGAGACTACACCTTCTACTCAGCACCTCACCAGACCTACTCTCGAATAGACCACTTCCTGACCAGCAAAAATGTGATGGCGGTAACTATTGACTCAGATATTGGCCCAATTACTTGGTCCGACCACGCCCCGATCTCCCTGACTATCAACCCCCTTCGAAAAAACAACAAATTACTCTTGGAGACTAAATGATTCATTATTAAACCATCCTGAGATAGAAAGGGAGATTAGATCCTCGCTTAAGGACTATTTCCTTTTCAACACAGGATCAGTTTCCTCTCCAGCAATCCTGTGGGAAGCCCATAAGGCAGCCATCAGAGGGAAATTCATTTCCATCGCGTCCCACAGGAAAAAAGCCCGCCAAAAGCTAATCAAAGAGCGCACAGAGTATATCAAAACATTAGGAGAAGCTCACAAAGCTAACCCCTCAAAAAAAAAAATATACAAAACATTACTAACAGCCAGAACAAAACTTAAACAAATCCAGCTGGAGGACGTTGAGAAGGCCCTCAAATGGACCAATCAACAATACTATGACAAGGGGAACAAGGCCGTTAGACTTTAGGCCAGTAAATTGAGAGGGGTACAAAAAAAGATCACAAATAACGGCGATCAAGAGTAGGTCTGGAGAGACACAATACAGTGACAGCAAAATTGCAGCAGAATTCACAAAATACTATACTGAACTATACAACCTGAGATCTAAAAACGGCCGACCTGAACCGATAGCAACTGAAGCAATAACGAAATACCTAGATAAATGTAAACTCCCCACCTTAACGGAGGAGGAAAACACAGTCCTCAACGCTGAGATTTCAAAAGAGGAACTGGAAGAGGCGGTCAAATCATTAAAAATTACTAAGTCTCCTGGCCCTGACGGCTTCACCAATGTCTACTATAAGAGATTCTTACCTATACTATCCACGCATTTATTAAAAACATTAAATTATTTTATGGAAGGGAACCAAATCCCCCCCATCAATGTCCCTCGCCAACCTAGCTATTATACATAAGGAAGGCAGAGACCCGATGCAATGTGGAAGCTATCGTCCAATCTCCCTCAATAGTGATCTCAAATTATACAGTGAAATACTTGCAAACAGATTAAACCCCATTTTACCGAGATTAATCAATATCGATCAAGTAGGATTTATCGCGGGCAGGCAAGCCTCAGACAACACTCGGAAGATAATCAACATTATTGATCATGTCCACCTCACAGGAACCAAGGCACTACTATTGAGCCTAGACGCAGAGAAGGCGTTCGATAGAATAAACTGGCAATTCCTGGACCATACTATGCGCAGATTTGGCTTCAGGGACGCATATCTAGAGGGGGTCCGTAGACTATACCAAAACCCGTCAGCAACGATAAAATTACCAGGAGGTAGTAACCAGAGATTCGAGATCACAAATGGAACTCGGCAGGGATGCCCCCTGTCCCCCCTCCTCTTTGCACTAACCATAGAACCGCTGGCATCTGCAATACGATCTAATATAGACATCCAAGGAATAGAAATTGGAAACAGGCAGCATAAAATATCCCTATTCGCAGATGATGTCATCTTAACTCTCTCCAGGCCCCAAACCTCCCTACCCAACCACCAAAAAGAACTCTGAGATTTTGGAAGAATCTCAGGATACAAAATTAATAATGATAAGTCGGAAGCCCTGAACCTAAGCCTGCCAGAGCCAGAGGTGAAACTCCTAAAACTAAATTTTAATTACCGTTGGAGCTCCTCCTGTATCAAATACTTGGGAGTTAGGATATCGAGGACCTACCAATCCCTATACCAACATAATTATCCGGCCCTGTTTCGCAAAATCAAACAGGATCTAGATAAATCGGGAGGATATCAGATATCATGGATCGGGAGAATGATCTCAGTTAAAATGAATATACTCCCTAGATTACTATACTACTTCCAGACCCTCCCGGTCCACATCCCTGGCTCGGAACTGAAATACATCCAAAAATTAATCTTTCAATTTATTTGGCGAGGTAATAAACCCAGAGTCGCCAGAACGGTTCTTTTGGCCTCAAGGGGGAGAGGAGGACTTGGAGTCCCAGACATCACAAGATACTACCAGGCCGCCCAACTGCGACAGGTGGTAGTCTGGAACACGGACCCAAACCAATACTGCTGGCTAGATATAGAAACGCATTATGCCGGAACGCCTTCACTGCCGGCTTGCCTCTGGTCCCTGAACAGAGAGGACATGCAGAATAGTAAATTCAAATTAGGCCCGATGAGACACACATGGGAGACCTGGACGAAATGCAAATTCAAATTTACGCTCACAACACCTCATTCCCAATTTACACCAATCCATAAAAATCCGAAATTCCCGCCTGGCTGTGAGCCCAGACAATTTGATCAATTCAAAGCAAAAAATATTAGAGCGGTTGCCGACCTCTTGAGCCTTGGGGAGTTCCTGAGTTATCAAAACTTACAAACCAAATATGAAATAGTAGGGTTGAATGTTTTCAAGTACCTACAAATTCGACACTTTATCCAAACATTATCCCCAACATTGGAATTTCCCCCTCTCACCGGTTTCGAGCAGCTCTGTAGAGAAACAGCCCACCAGAAAGGTCTTATAACGCAAATTTGTGCAGAACTAGAAAGGGCCACTGAAGCCCCCACACACGACTATATGCTACATTGGGCAGCAGAATTGAATATAGTTATAGACCGAGAGGATTGGGAAAGTATTTGGGAAACTGCCTCAGGAACTTCCATATGTACCACAATCAAAGAAAATATATACAAAATATTGTTCCGCTGGTATCATACCCCAGTTAGAATAAATCAAATCTACCCCCTGGCTTCCGATCTATGCTGGAGAGGCTGCGGTCAAAAGGGGGACATGGCCCATATCTGGTGGACATGTCCGGAAATTCAGAAATACTGGGATACAATACAAAAATGAATAAAAGAGGTCACAGATCTCATAATACCCATTGACCCGCTGACCTATCTTTTGGCCAGGCCACTAGAAACGCTGGACCGACCAACAGGCAAATTAGTCTCCCTCATTCTCACAGCGGCTAGGTGTGCGGTGGCAGCCGCCTGGAAGAAGGTGTCTCCCCCCTCCAAACAAACGGTAACAAAAAGGGTGCAAGAGGTGATGGAAATGGAGAAACTGTCAGCCTTTTTGAAAAGGTCCACCGCCTCTTTCAACAAAACATGGGACCCCTGGTTGACCCAAATGGCACACCAACGCTGAAACACCCCGTAAACAACAGAAAAGGAATCAAGATAGAACAAGGGCTCTAGCCGAGGATGCCGGGGAGGGGAGCAATCCCCCCCCCCCCCCCCTTTCTGTTTCTACTCACGCCACCCCTGCAGACCCCAGAGGGTCAAGGGGACGTTGAGGCTTTCCCCCTACACCTGTTAAAATGTGAAAACTTGTATTAGGCCAAAATAATCTATGTATCTGTAATTTTGTGAAATTTAACAATGCCCAATAAAAAATTTGAAAAAAAAAAAAAATGAATCTCGGTTTTTCACTCTTTTCCCATTGACATCAACGGGCTCCGCCACCATAGGCTTTAATGGTGCAACTCCTCCGTTGAAGTCAATGGGGCCCGCCGCTATAGTCTTTCAATGGGGAAACTCCGCCATTGAGGTCTATGGGAAAACACAATTCTTTAGTTGCCCACACTCAGTCTGGTTCGTCGGAGAGGGTTGGGAATGGCCATGTATTCATGCCGGAACCGTGGCTGCATGCGACCCAAATCCCAGCCCTCTGGTCCTCCCAAAACCGGAGATATGGACTTACACATTTGCGTTTTTGGACTTGGCCGTTTTAACGCCATCAGCTTTTCCCCATTGGAATCAATGGCCAGCGCCGCCATTGGATTCAATGGGGCCTCCGCGCCGCCATTGGAGTCAATGGCGCGACCCTTTCACGAGTATGACCCCTTACGGGGGTCCCTCATTCCCGGACCCGATGGGTGTCGTGTGTGTGTGGGGGTTCCTAGGGGCAAAAAGTATTTTATTTCTGGGTGCCCTAGAGCCTAAATTCCCACACCAATTGTCGTTTAACTTGAACCAAGTGATAAAGCTCTTTTCAAAGACAAAGTATCTGCTTCTGCGGTTTGGATGGCTGCCAACCTGTTCCTGGAGGTCGGCGTCGAGGAATCCCCATTGACTTACAATGAGAAACTACCGCTCCTCCTCTCGGACGTCACCTGCTGGTCTTCGAGGGGAACATGTCCAAAAAAGCTAGATCCGCCATTGAAATGA
This sequence comes from Ascaphus truei, assembly GCF_040206685.1. Lineage (NCBI taxonomy): Eukaryota > Metazoa > Chordata > Amphibia > Anura > Ascaphidae > Ascaphus > Ascaphus truei. The sequence goes on from NW_027453814.1 coordinate 85,713, forward strand.
ATGAAGCTGCAATGGCGGCCTATGGGACCCTGCAAAATGGTGCCTGAAAAGGCGGGAACATTGAACAAAGGGCTATAATCACTTTCTAACTATTAACCCTTGTCCTCCCGGATGGATCCCAGTGTGTGTGTGGTGCAGACGCTGTCATGGTGATCATACCTTATAACAGGGGAACACACATTTTCATGTTGCAGCAAGGTAAAAACCGCATCCCTGGACCGCAGTCCAGTTAACCCCTTGCCTCCCATGTGAGGTCAGGGGGTGGTCATATGGGGTGTAACCCCTTTAATACCGGGCCAATACCCCTCTCCAATCTCTTAAATGACTTGGGATCCTACTGCGCACGAGTCGCACCCGAACAGGTTTTGTTAAATCACGGCGCACTAGTTGTTTATGTAGGAAGAGCGCTTTCTTGTACGTTTCATTGTGTTAGTGTTTTTCCTGTTGGACCGGTACCGCTGGGCCAGATTACCAAACCATGAAACTTCTAGTGATAAACATGCCAAAGTTAAAGATATAGAAAATAAAGCCATTAAAAAAAAAAAAAAAATCAATATGAAAAAAATAATGATATACAGGTGTCCCACAGATTAAATACAAAGTCCCGGGTGAGACATGGGGGGGGGGGGGGGAGATGTTCAGGTTACAAGAAACCAGGGAGACACGGACAGTGGGGAATTTTTATACAAACTTTAATTAGGAAATAAGAACGTAATTTACATTTATCCCACTGGACAGGTTGAGGCCCTGGGGTCCGAGCCTCCGATTCTCTGCACGTACAGAGCCTTTCGCAAAAGAAAAGATAATGGTTCGGGCGACGGGTGGACGGGTGACCCCCTCGCCCCCGCGGATAATCACCGAGCCTCGGGTTTCAGTCTCTGGGTCCCAGCAGGACCGGGACACCCTGTGTTGCCGCTCCGTACTCAGCTGTCGTCCTCCTCCTGTCTGGACTTTCTCTTCTTTTTCTTGGACTGCGGCGTCTCTGCCGGGACGGATCTTCTCTTCTTGGACGGAGACGCCTCCTTTACGCCGTTCTCCGAGACCTCCGCCGCCTCCTCCAGCTTCTTTTTTTTCTTTTTCTTCCCAGACTCCTCCTGCTGGGGGAGGGGAGAGAAGAAACATTGTGTCAGACATGGGCGTACCCCAACGCTGGCCGTGTCAGACATGGCGTACCCCAACGCCGCCGGCGCTCAGGAAGCACAGAATGGGGTTCTGGGACCTTGGAAACAGCACTTTGCATTTGGTGTTAAATGTACATAGGAGATATAAACAAACTGGTGTGAAAGGAGCAGCCGCCGGAGCGCGTTGGAGCAGCCGCCGGAGCGCGTTGGATCAGCCTCATTAAATCAGTTTTTACCTCCAGCAGTTCTTGTCAGGAGTAAAATGTTAACATCACTTCCAACAGCTCCGGCGGGGAACGTCTTTCTATCCCCAGCTACTAATCCCCCCCACCCCCCCCCCCCTCATACATTCGGGTAACACCCCCCCCCTCATACATTCGAGTTACACCCCCCCCCTCATACATTCGGGTCACAACCCCCCCACCCTCATACATTCGGGTTACTCCCACCAAACCCCACACAGACAGTTACACAAGTTATTTATAGCACTGGTTACACCCACTGCCATCCTGCTTCAGCACAAGGCCCCAACGGCAGTGGATAATATATTCCCAGGGTTCAACTGTTTCTAGCACACCTCACCCCTCCCCTCCTATATCTAGTGTGACACCCCCCACTCCTATATCTATATCTAGTGTGACACCCCCCACTCCTATATCTATATCTAGTGTGACACCCCCCACTCCTATATCTATATCCAGTGTGACACCCCCCCACTCATATCTAGTGTGACACCCCCCACTCCTATATCTATATCTAGTGTGACACCCCCCACTCCTATATCTATATCTAGTGTGACACCCCCCACTCCTATATCTATATCTAGTGTGACACCCCCCACTCCTATATCTAGTGTGACACCCCCCACTCCTATATCTAGTGTGACACCCCCCACTCCTATATCTAGTGTGACACCCCCCACTCCTATATCTATATCCAGTGTGACAACCCCCCACTCCTATATCTAGTGTGACACCCCCCACTCCTATATCTATATCTAGTGTGACACCCCCACTCCTATATCTATATCTAGTGTGACACCCCCCACTCATATCTAGTGTGACACCCCCCCACTCATATCTAGTGTGACACCCCCCACTCATATCTAGTGTGACACCCCCCACTCATATCCAGTGTGACACCCCCACTCCTATATCCTGTTTGACACCCCCAGCCCCCCACTTCTATATCCGGTGTGACCCCCCATAGCCTAATCCCAAAATCTGCACCCCCTGTGGCAAATTACCGTGCCCTGTGCCCCGCAAGAAAGTGTACTATAGGGACCCAATGTACAGCAGTGTTACTCTGCCCATGCTATAACCAGAACAGCTGGACAAGCCCCCCCACTCAGCCAGCGGCATGACGCTGATCCTACAAACACTGAGCCCCCAGACCCCACAAACACTGAGCCCCCAGACCCCACAAACACTGAGCCCCCAGACCCCACAAACACTGAGCCCCCAGACCCCACAAACACTGAGCCCCCAGACCCCACTGACCCTACAAACACTGACCCCCAGACCCCACTGACCCTACAAACACTGACCCCCAGACCCCACGCACCTCAGCGCTCTCCTTGGCCTTCTTGGGTGTGGGCTCTTCGTCGCCCTCTTCCTCCTCGCCCGCTGCAGACAGCGCCTCCAGCCGCCTCTTCTCTCGCTTCCTTTTCTTCTTCTCCCTCTTCTCCTGCTTCCTCTTTATCTCAGAAGCAGCGACCGTGGCCTGGGACGGAGACGGGGTATTAGTGTCCGGTGGGCAGCGGTATGCTTCAATGTCCAGATATGGAAACGGCGAAGCATAATGTAAGAAGAACGATACGCCGCACCGGAGTAACGCCGAGGCTGCCGCTGCCGTGCGAGGCCGGGGGAGTAACGCCGAGGCCGGGGAGTAACGCCGAGGCTGCCGTGCGAGGCCGGGGAGTAACGCCGAGGCTGCCGCTGCCGTGCGAGGCCGGGGAGTAACGCCGAGGCTGCCGTGCGAGGCGGGGGAGTAACGCCGAGGCTGCCGCGCGAGGCCGGGGAGTAACGCCGAGGCTGCCGTGCGAGGCCGGGGAGTAACGCCGAGGCTGCCGTGCGAGGCGGGGGAGTAACGCCGAGGCTGCCGCTGCCGTGCGAGGCCGGGGAGTAACGCCGAGGCTGCCGTGCGAGGCGGGGGAGTAACGCCGAGGCTGCCGCTGCCGTGCGAGGCCGGGGAGTAACGCCGAGGCTGCCGTGCGAGGCCGGGAAGTAACGCCGAGGCTGCCGCGCGAGGCCGGGGAGTAACGCCGAGGCTGGCACTGCCGTGCGAGGCCGGGGAGTAACGCCGAGGCTGCCGTGCGAGGCCGGGAAGTAACGCCGAGGCTGCCGCGCGAGGCCGGGGAGTAACGCCGAGGCTGGCACTGCCGTGCGAGGCCGGGATCTGCTTATTGTATTGCACTTGCATGTAAAATCCCAGAGGCGCAGGAATAAGATCTGAACATGTAACCGGATCACGTGCGCTTCGGGAGTCCCGACAGACACCACCGGGGCCTGCCTGATAAAGGTGTGTTGCGCACGCCGCCGTGACCGGGGATTCAGCCTAATAAGCCTGCCGCCGCGGGCACAGCACGGCCAGCTTGCCGCCCCGCGGGCACAGCACGGCCAGCCTGCAGCCCCGGGCACAGCACGGCCAGCCTCCAGCCGCGGGCACAGCACGGCCAGCTTGCCGCCCCGGGCACAGCACGGCCAGCCTGCAGCCCCGGGCACAGCACGGCCAGCCTCCAGCCGCGGGCACAGCACGTGAAAATTCTCCTTTGCCTCGGCAGTGGAGGGAAACAGCCACAATGGACGTCGTGCAGAGGTACATGGAGAAACCTGCTACTGATGTGGCAGGAAGTGTTAGGACTGCATACTGGTCATGCCGTGACGTGGCTGCATACTGGTCATGCCGTGACGTGGCTGCATACTGGCCATGCCGTGACGTGGCTGCATACTGGCCATGCCGTGACGTGGCTGCATACTGGCCATGCCGTGACGTGGCTGCATACTGGCCATGCCGTGACGTGGCTGCATACTGGCCATGCCGTGACGTGGCTGCATACTGGTCATGCCGTGACGTGGCTGCATACTGGTCATGCCGTGACGTGGCTGCATACTGGTCATGCCGTGACGTGGCTGCATACTGGTCATGCCGTGACTCGCTGGCTTATAACGCTTCAGCCTAAGGATATCACTAAATGACCCTTCCTCATGAGAATACCAACATTGATTTACCATGTATTTTGTCGCATTGGCTGTAGCATGGGGTATTTGTAGGTTTTGTTGTACACATTTGGCCATGCTCAGCAGCGCTCCTTTAGACACATGAGGTTGTGGGGTTACAGCTTGCTGGGACGGTTCTGTATAAGAGCAGGCACTGATCACCCCGGGGCGAGAGTGACACTCACCTCCACTTGGGCTTCCTTCATCACATCCAGGTTCTTGCGGGGAGCTTCTCCGGTTTCATAAAAGGCCAATCGCTCCTCAACCTGCTCTCTCAGCTTATCTCCATATACACAGGTCGGGACCTCTGGGAAAGGACAGCAAGTTACCGGCAGCGGATCAAAGGGACATACAGCCCGCCCATAATCCCCCTCACTGCAAGAGACTGGGACACACAGCACGCCCATAATCCCCCTCACTGCAAGAGACTGGGACATACAGCACGCCCATAATCCCCCTCACTGCAAGAGGCTGGGACATACAGCACGCCCATAATCCCCCTCACTGCAAGAGACTGGGACACACAGCACGCCCATAATCCCCCTCACTGCAAGAGGCTGGGACATACAGCACGCCCATAATCCCCCTCACTGCAAGAGGCTGGGACATACAGCACGCCCATAATCCCCCTCACTGCAAGAGGCTGGGACACACAGCACACCCATAATCCCCCTCACTGGAAGAGACTGGGACATACAGCACGCCCATAATCCCCCTCACTGCAAGAGACTGGGACACACAGCACACCCATAATCCCCCTCACTGGAAGAGACTGGGACATACAGCACGCCCATAATCCCCCTCACTGCAAGAGGCTGGGACATACAGCACGCCCATAATCCCCCTCACTGCAAGAGGCTGGGACATACAGCACGCCCATAATCCCCCTCACTGCAAGAGACTGGGACATACAGCGCGCCCATAATCCCCCTCACTGCAAGAGGCTGGGACATACAGCACGCCCATAATCCCCCTCACTGCAAGAGACTGGGACATACAGCAGCACGCCCATAATCCCCCTCACTGCAAGAGACTGGGACATACAGCACGCCCATAATCCCCCTCACTGCAAGAGGCTGGGACATACAGCACGCCCATAATCCCCCTCACTGCAAGAGGCTGGGACACAGCAGCACGCCCATAATCCCCCTCACTGCAAGAGACTGGGACACAGCAGCACGCCCATAATCCCCCTCACTGCAAGAGGCTGGGACATACAGCACGCCCATAATCCCCCTCACTGCAAGAGGCTGGGACACAGCAGCACGCCCATAATCCCCCTCACTGCAAGAGACTGGGACATACAGCACGCCCATAATCCCCCTCACTGCAAGAGGCTGGGACATACAGCACGCCCATAATCCCTCTCACTGCAAGAGGCTGGGACGTACAGCACGCCCATAATCCCCCTCACTGCAAGAGGCTGGGACATACAGCACGCCCATAATCCCCCTCACTGCAAGAGGCTGGGACATACAGCAGCACGCCCATAATCCCCCTCACTGCAAGAGACTGGGACATACAGCACGCCCATAATCCCCCTCACTGCAAGAGACTGGGACATACAGCAGCACGCCCATAATCCCCCTCACTGCAAGAGGCTGGGACACACAGCACGCCCATAATCCCCCTCACTGCAAGAGGCTGGGACACACAGCACGCCCATAATCCCCCTCACTGCAAGAGACTGGGACATACAGCAGCACGCCCATAATCCCCCTCACTGCAAGAGGCTGAGACATACAGCGCGCCCATAATCCCCCTCACTGCAAGAGACTGGGACATACAGCACGCCCATAATCCCCCTCACTGCAAGAGGCTGGGACATACAGCACGCCCATAATCCCCCTCACTGCAAGAGGCTGGGACATACAGCACGCCCATAATCCCCCTCACTGCAAGAGACTGGGACATACAGCACGCCCATAATCCCCCTCACTGGAAGAGACTGGGACATACAGCACGCCCATAATCCCCCTCACTGCAAGAGGCTGGGACATACAGCACACTCATAATCCCCCTCACTGCAAGAGACTGGGACATACAGCACGCCCATAATCCCCCTCACTGGAAGAGACTGGGACATACAGCACGCCCATAATCCCCCTCACTGCAAGAGGCTGGGACATACAGCACGCCCATAATCCCCCTCACTGCAAGAGGCTGGGACATACAGCACGCCCGTAATCCCCCTCACTGCAAGAGACTGGGACACACAGCACGCCCATAATCCCCCTCACTGCAAGAGGCTGGGACATACAGCACGCCCATAATCCCCCTCACTGCAAGAGGCTGGGACATACAGCAGCGCGCCCATAATCCCCCTCACTGCAAGAGGCTGGGACGTACAGCACGCCCATAATCCCCCTCACTGCAAGAGGCTGGGACATACAGCACGCCCGTAATCCCCCTCACTGCAAGAGGCTGGGACATACAGCACGCCCATAATCCCCCTCACTGCAAGAGGCTGGGACATACAGCACGTCCATAATCCCCCTCACTGCAAGAGACTGGGACATACAGCATGCCCATAATCCCCCTCACTGCAAGAGACTGGGACACACAGCACGCCCATAATCCCCCTCACTGCAAGAGGCTGGGACACAGCACGCCCATAATCCCCCTCACTGCAAGAGACTCGGACACACAGCACGCCCATAATCCCCCTCACTGCAAGAGACTGGGACACAGCGCGCCCATAATCCCCCTCACTGCAAGAGGCTGGGACACACAGCACGCCCATAATCCCCCTCACTGCAAGAGACTGGGACATACAGCACGCCCATAATCCCCCTCACTGCAAGAGACTGGGACATACAGCAGCACGCCCATAATCCCCCTCACTGCAAGAGGCTGGGACATACAGCACGCCCATAATCCCCCTCACTGCAAGAGACTGGGACATACAGCACGCCCATAATCCCCCTCACTGCAAGAGACTGGGACATACAGCACGCCCATAATCCCCCTCACTGCAAGAGGCTGGGACACAGCAGCACGCCCATAATCCCCCTCACTGCAAGAGACTGGGACATACAGCACGCCCATAATCCCCCTCACTGCAAGAGACTGGGACATACAGCACGCCCATAATCCCCCTCACTGCAAGAGGCTGGGACATACAGCACGCCCATAATCCCCCTCACTGCAAGAGACTGGGACATACAGCACGCCCATAATCCCCCTCACTGCAAGAGACTGGGACATACAGCACGCCCATAATCCCCCTCACTGCAAGAGGCTGGGACACAGCAGCACGCCCATAATCCCCCTCACTGCAAGAGACTGGGACATACAGCACGCCCATAATCCCCCTCACTGCAAGAGACTGGGACATACAGCACGCCCATAATCCCCCTCACTGCAAGAGGCTGGGACATACAGCACGCCCATAATCCCCCTCACTGCAAGAGACTGGGACATACAGCAGCACGCCCATAATCCCCCTCACTGCAAGAGACTGGGACATACAGCACGCCCATAATCCCCCTCACTGCAAGAGGCTGGGACATACAGCACGCCCATAATCCCCCTCACTGCAAGAGGCTGGGACACAGCAGCACGCCCATAATCCCCCTCACTGCAAGAGACTGGGACACAGCAGCACGCCCATAATCCCCCTCACTGCAAGAGGCTGGGACATACAGCACGCCCATAATCCCCCTCACTGCAAGAGGCTGGGACACAGCAGCACGCCCATAATCCCCCTCACTGCAAGAGACTGGGACATACAGCACGCCCATAATCCCCCTCACTGCAAGAGGCTGGGACATACAGCACGCCCATAATCCCTCTCACTGCAAGAGGCTGGGACGTACAGCACGCCCATAATCCCCCTCACTGCAAGAGGCTGGGACATACAGCACACTCATAATCCCCCTCACTGCAAGAGGCTGGGACATACAGCACGCCCATAATCCCCCTCACTGCAAGAGACTGGGACACACAGCACGCCCATAATCCCCCTCACTGCAAGAGGCTGGGACACAGCACGCCCATAATCCCCCTCACTGCAAGAGGCTGGGACATACAGCACGCCCATAATCCCCCTCACTGCAAGAGGCTGGGACATACAGCAGCACGCCCATAATCCCTCTCACTGCAAGAGACTGGGACACACAGCACGCCCATAATCCCCCTCACTGCAAGAGGCTGGGACATACAGCACGCCCATAATCCCCCTCACTGCAAGAGACTGGGACACACAGCACGCCCATAATCCCCCTCACTGCAAGAGACTGGGACATACAGCACGCCCATAATCCCCCTCACTGCAAGAGGCTGGGACATACAGCACGCCCATAATCCCCCTCACTGCAAGAGGCTGGGACATACAGCACGCCCATAATCCCCCTCACTGCAAGAGGCTGGGACATACAGCAGCACGCCCATAATCCCCCTCACTGCAAGAGACTGGGACATACAGCACGCCCGTAATCCCCCTCACTGCAAGAGGCTGGGACATACAGCAGCACGCCCATAATCCCTCTCACTGCAAGAGACTGGGACATACAGCACGCCCATAATCCCCCTCACTGCAAGAGGCTGGGACATACAGCAGCACGCCCATAATCCCCCTCACTGCAAGAGGCTGGGACATACAGCAGCACGCCCATAATCCCCCTCACGGCAAGAGGCTGGGACACAGCAGCACGCCCATAATCCCCCTCACTGCAAGAGGCTGGGACATACAGCACGCCCATAATCCCCCTCACTGCAAGAGGCTGGGACATACAGCACGCCCATAATCCCCCTCACTGCAAGAGGCTGGGACATACAGCACGCCCATAATCCCCCTCACTGCAAGAGGCTGGGACATACAGCACGCCCATAATCCCCCTCACTGCAAGAGACTGGGACATACAGCGCGCCCATAATCCCCCTCACTGCAAGAGACTGGGACGTTCTGGATACATCTCCGGTGTGCGCGACTTTCCTACGATGTACATTTCTTACAGACGTTACAGGGCAGAGCGCTCTTTACTGTAACCCCAATATGTTAGAGGGACTACACCTTTAATGTAATCAGCACAAAGTACACCCGCGGCTCCGCTCAGTGAGAGATTATCAACATACACGGCAGGTGTTATGCTGCTGACGAAAAATTTGTACCATCATCGCAGAAGCCGGACAGGTAACGTTTCTAAGGACTGAGAACCGGACCCCAGTAATACAGGCCCAGCACAGGCCGGACCGGTAACGCTAACCAAGGACTGAGAACCGGACCCCAGTAATACAGGCCCAGCACAGGCCGGACCGGTAACGCTAACCAAGGACCGAGAACCGGACCCCAGTAATACAGGCCCAGCACAGGTCGGACAGGTAACGCTAACCAAGGACTGAGAACCTGACCCCAGTAATACAGGCCCAGCACAGGCCGGACCGGTAACGCTAACCAAGGACCGAGAACCTGACCCCAGTAATACAGGCCCAGCACAGGCCGGACAGGTAACGCTAACCAAGGACTGAGAACCTGACCCCAGTAATACAGGCCCAGCACATGCCGGACCGGTAACGCTAACCAAGGACCGAGAACCTGACCCCAGTAATACAGGCCCAGCACAGGCCGGACAGGTAACGCTAAGGACCGAGAACCTGACCCCAGTAATACAGGCCCAGCACAGGCCGGACAGGTAACGCTAACCAAGGACCGAGAACCTGACCCCAGTAATACAGGCCCAGCACAGGCCGGACCGGTAACGCTAAGGACTGAGAACCTGACCTCAGTAATACAGGCCGGACCGGTAACGCTAACCAAGGACCGAGAACCTGACCTCAGTAATACAGGCCCAGCACAGGCCGGACCGGTAACGCTAACCAAGGACCGAGAACCTGACCTCAGTAATACAGGCCCAGCACAGGCCGGACCGGTAACGCTAAGGACTGAGAACCTGACCCCAGTAATACAGGCCCAGCACAGGCCGGACAGGTAACGCTAACCAAGGACCGAGAACCTGACCCCAGTAATACAGGCCCAGCACAGGCCGGACCGGTAACGCTAACCAAGGACCGAGAACCTGACCCCAGTAATACAGGCCCAGCACAGGCCGGACAGGTAACGCTAACCAAGGACTGAGAACCTGACCCCAGTAATACAGGCCCAGCACAGGCCGGACCGGTAACGCTAACCAAGGACCGAGAACCTGACCCCAGTAATACGGGCCCAGCACAGGCCGGACCGGTAACACTAACCAAGGACCGAGAACCTGACCCAGTAATACAGGCCCAGCACAGGCCGGACAGGTAACGCTAACCAAGGACTGAGAACCTGACCCCAGTAATACAGGCCCAGCACAGGCCGGACAGGTAACGCTAAGGACTGAGAACCTGACCCCAGTAATACGGGCCCAGCACAGGCCGGACCGGTAACACTAACCAAGGACTGAGAACCTGACCTCAGTAATACAGGCCCAGCACAGGCCGGACCGGTAACGCTAACCAAGGACTGAGAACCTGACCCCAGTAATACAGGCCCAGCACAGGCCGGACAGGTAACGCTAAGGACTGAGAACCTGACCCCAGTAATACAGGCCCAGCACAGGCCGGACCGGTAACGCTAACCAAGGACTGAGAACCTGACCCCAGTAATACAGGCCCAGCACAGGCCGGACAGGTAACGCTAAGGACTGAGAACCTGACCCCAGTAATACAGGCCCAGCACAGGCCGGACCGGTAACACTAAGGACTGAGAACCTGACCTCAGTAATACAGGCCCAGCACAGGCCGGACGGTAACGCTAACCAAGGACCGAGAACCTGACCCAGTAATACAGTCCCAGCACAGGCCGGACAGGTAACGCTAACCAAGGACTGAGAACCTGACCTCAGTAATACAGGCCCAGCACAGGCCGGACAGGTAACGCTAAGGCTGAGAACCTGACCCCAGTAATACAGGCCGGACAGGTAACGCTAACCAAGGACCGAGAACCTGACCTCAGTAATACAGGCCCAGCACAGGCCGGACAGGTAACGCTAACCAAGGACCGAGAACCTGACCTCAGTAATACAGGCCCAGCACAGGCCGGACCGGTAACGCTAACCAAGGACCGAGAACCTGACCCCAGTAATACAGGCCCAGCACAGGCCGGACCGGTAACGCTAAGGGCTGAGAACCTGACCCCAGTAATACAGGCCCAGCACAGGCCGGACAGGTAACGCTAACCAAGGACCGAGAACCTGACCCCAGTAATACAGGCCCAGCACAGGCCGGACCGGTAACGCTAACCAAGGACCGAGAACCTGACCCAGTAATACAGGCCCAGCACAGGCCGGACCGTAACGCTAACCAAGGACTGAGAACCCGAATCAAATAATACAGGCCAGCAGAAGGTCCAACATTAGAGCAGTAGAGTAACATCTATACAAAGTGCGAGAAGATAAGCCACGAGAGGAGGAAGAGACACACACTATCCGCGGCTCACCTGAGAAGCAGTCTATGCGTGACGCGATGGTGCACTTATTCGCCAGGTAGCGGGAGATCCGGCCCTTGTTCTTGGCAGCCGCGCGGCCGATGAAGGTGGAGTGAAAGATCAGCCCGTATTTGGGAGTGTTCCCCTTGGTCTTCAACGCCCTGCAATACAGACACTTTTATTTAGCCACAACAACTCTACAAGGGATTTCGGGAGATGAGCTGTGTAAGAAGTAGGGTCTTGGCTGGGTACAGAGTGAGTGTGTGAGTGTATATACACACTGTACCCAGTCAAGACCCTACTTCTTACACAGTCAGGGATATGCACAACACAAGAACTGCACCCACACCCAACCAACACCCAAATCAGCTGTGTGATCTTGTAATGCAACTATTCCTCCCCAGGCCATCTCCGAAGTACACCCCCCAAATAATCAGCTGTGTGATATTGTAATAACAGAAGAGACACAAAGGGAAGAAGTGTGTGTGTTACTGAGTGTGAGAGCGCAGTGTGAACACAATATAAACCCCGGCACAGATATCTGACCTGCGCGGCGGCTCAGCACAGAGACACAAAGGGAAGAAGTGTGTGTTACTGAGTGTGAGCGCGCGGTGTGAGCACAATATAAACCC
>NW_027453814.1:398291-485700 GCF_040206685.1 Ascaphus truei
TGGGGACACCGTCTCATACAGACACATCTCCACCTCATTGCGTGGGGACACGTCTCATACAGACACATCTCTGCAAGGGACCTCCTCTCATACAGACACATCTCCACCTCACTGCGTGGGGACACGTCTCATACAGACACATCTCCACCACACTGCGTGGGGGCACGTCTCATACAGACACATCTCCACCTCACTGCGTGTGGACACGTCTCATACAGAGACATCCCCACCTCACTGCATGGGGGCAAGTCTCATACAGACACATCTCCACCTCACTGCAAGGGACATCTCCTCACACAGACACATCTCTCCACATCTCTGCAAGGGACCTCTCCTCACACAGACACATCTCCACATCTCGGCAAGGGACCTCCTCTCACACAGACACATCTCCACCTCACTGCACTAGACCTCCTCTCATACAGAGACATCTCCACCTCACTGCGTGGGGACAAGTCTCATACAGACACATCTCCACCTCACTGCGTGGGGACACTGTCTCATACAGACACATCTCCACCTCACTGCGTGGGGATACGTCTCATACAGACACATCTCCACCTCACTGCGTGGGGACACGTCTCATACAGACACATCTCCACCTCACTGCGTGGGGTCACGTCTCATACAGACACATCTCCACCTCACTGCGTGGGGGCACGTCTCATACAGACACATCTCCACCTCACTGCGTGGGGACACGTCTCATACAGAGACATCTCCACCTCACTGCATGGGGACACGTCTCATACAGACACATCTCCACCTCACTGCATGGGGACACGTCTCATACAGACACATTTCCACCTCACTGCATTGCGACAAGTCTCATACAGACACATCTCCACCTCACTGCAAGGGACCTCTCCTCACACAGACACATCTCCACATCTCTGCAAGGGACCACTCCTCACACAGACACATCTCCACATCTCGGCAAGGGACCTCCTCTCACACAGACACATCTCCACATCTCGGCAAGGGACCTCCTCTCACACAGACACATCTCCACCTCACTGCAAGGGACCTCCTCTCATACAGAGACATCTCCACATCTCTACAAGGGTCCTCCTCTCATACAGACACATCTCCACCTCACTGCACTAGACCTCCTCTCATACAGACACATCTCCACCTCACTGCGTGGGGACAAGTCTCATACAGACACATCTCCACCTCACTGCGTGGGGACAAGTCTCATACAGACACATCTCCACCTCACTGCGTGGTGACACGTCTCATACTGACACATCTCTGCAGGGGACCTCCTCTCATACAGACACATCTCCACCTCACTGCGTAGGGACACGTCTCATACAGACACATCTCCACCTCACTGCGTAGGGACACGTCTCATACAGACACATCTCCATCTCACTGCGTGGGGGCACGTCTCATACAGACACATCTCACCTCACTGCGTGGGGGCACGTCTCATACAGACACATCTCCACCTCACTGCGTTGGGGCACGTCTCATACAGACACATCTCCACCTCACTGCGTGGGGACACATCTCATACAGAGACATCTCCACCTCACTGCGTGGGGACACGTCTCATACTGACACATCTCTGCAAGGGACCTCCTCTCATACAGACACATCTCCACCTCACTGCGTGGGGACACCGTCTCATACAGACACATCTCCACCTCACTGCGTGGGGATACGTCTCATACAAACACATCTCCACCTCACTGCGTGGGGACAAGTCTCATATAGATACATCTCCACATCTCTGCAAGGGACCTCCTCTCATACAGACACATTTCCACATCACTGCGTGGGGACAAGTCTCATACAGACACATCTCCACCTCACTGCGTGGGGACACCATCTCATACAGACACATCTCCACCTCACTGCGTGGGGACACGTCTCATACAGACACATCTCCACCTCACTGCGTGGTGACACGTCTCATACTGACACATCTCTGCAAGGACCTCCTCTCATACAGTCACATCTCCACCTCACTGCGTGGGGACACCGTCTCATACAGACACATCTCCACCTCACTGCGTGGGTACACGTCTCATACAGACACATCTCCACCTCACTGCGTGGGGACACGTCTCATACAGACACATCTCCACCTCACTGCGTGGGGGCACGTCTCATACAGACACATCTCCACCTCACTGCGTGGGGGCACGTCTCATACAGACACATCTCCACCTCACTGCGTGGGGACACGTCTCATACAGAGACATCTCCACCTCACTGCGTGGGGGCAAGTCTCATACAGAGACATCTCCACCTCACTGCGTGGGGACACGTCTCATATAGACACATCTCCACCTCACTGCATGGCGACAAGTCTCATACAGACACATCTCCACCTCACTGCAAGGGACTTCTCCTCACACAGACACATCTCCACATATCTGCAAGGCACCTCTCCTCACACAGACACATCTCCACATCTCGGCAAGGGACCTCCTCTCACACAGACACATCTCCACATCTCGGCAAGGGACCTCCTCTCACACAGACACATCTCCACCTCACTGCAAGGGACCTCCTCTCATACAGAGACATCTCCACATCTCTACAAGGGTCCTCCTCTCATACAGACACATCTCCACCTCACTGCACTAGACCTCCTCTCATACAGGCACATCTCCACCTCACTGCGTGGGGACAAGTCTCATACAGACACATCTCCACCTCACTGTGTGGGGACAAGTCTCATATAGATACATCTCCACATCTCTGCAAGGGACCTTCTCTCATACAGACACATTTCCACATCACTGCGTGGGGACTAGTCTCATACAGACACATCTCCACCTCACTGCAATGGACCTCTCCTCACACAGACACATCTCTGCAAGGGACCTCTCCTCACACAGACACATCTCCACATCTCTGCAAGGGACCTCCTCTCATACAGACACATCTCCACCTCACTGCGTGGGGACACCGTCTCATACAGACACATCTCCACCTCACTGCGTGGGGACACGTCTCATACAGACACATCTCTGCAAGGGACCTCCTCTCATACAGACACATCTCCACCTCACTGCGTGGGGACACGTCTCATACAGACACATCTCCACCTCACTGCGTGGGGGCACGTCTCATACAGACACATCTCCACCTCACTGCGTGGGGACACGTCTCATACAGAGACATCTCCACCTCACTGCATGGGGGCAAGTCTCATACAGAGACATCTCCACCTCACTGCGTGGGGACACGTCTCATACAGACACATCTCCACCTCACTGCATGGCGACAAGTCCCATACAGACTCATCTCCACCTCACTGCAAGGGACATCTCCTCACACAGACACATCTCCACATCTCTGCAAGGGACCTCTCCTCACACAGACACATCTCCACATCTCGGCAAGGGACCTCCTCTCACACAGACACATCTCCACATCTCGGCAAGGGATCTCCTCTCACACAGACACATCTCCACCTCACTGCACTAGACCTCCTCTCATACAGAGACATCTCCACCTCACTGCGTGGGGACAAGTCTCATACAGACACATCTCCACCTCACTGCGTGGGGACAAGTCTCATATAGATACATCTCCACATCTCTGCAAGGGACCTCCTCTCATACAGACACATTTCCACATCACTACGTGGGGACAAGTCTCATACAGACACATCTCCACCTCACTGCGTGGGGACACCATCTCATACAGACACATCTCCACCTCACTGCGTGGTGACACGTCTCATACTGACACATCTCTGCAAGGGACCTCCTCTCATTCAGACACATCTCCACCTCACTGCGTGGGGACACCGTCTCATACAGACACATCTCCACCTCACTGCGTGGGGACACGTCTCATACAGACACATCTCCACCTCACTGCGTGGGGACACGTCTCATACAGACACATCTCCATCACACTGCGTGGGGACAAGTCTCATATAGATACATCTCCACATCTCTGCAAGGGACCTCCTCTCATACAGACACATCTCCACCTCACTGCACTAGACCTCCTCTCATACAGACACATCTCCACCTCACTGCGTGGGGACACGTCTCATACAAACACATCTCCACCTCACTGCGTGGGGACACGTCTCATACAGACACATCTCCACCTCACTGCGTGGTGACACGTATCATACTGACACATCTCTGCAAGGGACCTCCTCTCATACAGACACATCTCCACCTCACTGCGTAGGGACACGTCTCATACAGACACATCTCCACCTCACTGCGTAGGGACACGTCTCATACAGACACATCTCCACCTCACTGCGTAGGGACACGTCTCATACAGACACATCTCCACCTCACTGCGTGGGACCTCTCCTCATACAGACACATCTCCACCCCACTGCGTGGGGACAAGTCTCATACAGACACATCTCCACCTCACTGCGTGGAGACACGTCTCATACAGACGCATCTCTGCAAGGGACCTCCTCTCATACAGAAACATTCCACCTCACTGCGTGGGGACACCGTCTCATACAGACACATCTCCACCTCATTGCGTGGGGACACGTCTCATACAGACACATCTCTGCAAGGGACCTCCTCTCATACAGACACATCTCCACCTCACTGCGTGGGGGCACGTCTCATACAGACACATCTCCACCTCACTGCGTGGGGACACGTCTCATACAGAGACATCTCCACCTCACTGCATGGGGGCAAGTGTCATACAGAGACATCTCCACCTCACTGCGTGGGGACACGTCTCATACAGACACATCTCCACCTCACTGCATGGCGACAAGTCCCATACAGACTCATCTCCACCTCACTGCAAGGGACATCTCCTCACACAGACACATCTCCACATCTCTGCAAGGGACCTCTCCTCACACAGACACATCTCCACATCTCGGCAAGGGACCTCCTCTCACACAGACACATCTCCACATCTCGGCAAGGGACCTCCTCTCACACAGACACATCTCCACCTCACTGCACTAGACCTCCTCTCATACAGAGACATCTCCACCTCACTGCGTGGGGACAAGTCTCATACAGACACATCTCCACCACACTGCGTGGGGACAAGTCTCATATAGATACATCTCCACATCTCTGCAAGGGACCTCCTCTCATACAGACACATCTCCACCTCACTGCACTAGACCTCCTCTCATACAGACACATCTCCACCTCACTGCGTGGGGACACGTCTCATACAAACACATCTCCACCTCACTGCGTGGGGACACGTCTCATACAGACACATCTCCACCTCACTGCGTGGTGACACGTCTCATACTGACACATCTCTGCAGGGGACCTCCTCTCATACAGACACATCTCCACCTCACTGCGTAGGGACACGTCTCATACAGACACATCTCCACCTCACTGCGTAGGGACACGTCTCATACAGACACAACTCCATCTCACTGCGTGGGGGCACGTCTCATACAGACACATCTCACCTCACTGCGTGGGGGCACGTCTCATACAGACACATCTCCACCTCACTGCGTTGGGGCACGTCTCATACAGACACATCTCCACCTCACTGCGTGGGGACACATCTCATACAGAGACATCTCCACCTCACTGCGTGGGGACACGTCTCATACAGACACATCTCCACCTCACTGCATGGCGACAAGTCTCATAAAGACACATCTCCACCTCACTGCAAGGGACCTCTCCTCACACAGACACATCTCCACATCTCTGCAAGGGAACTCTCCTCACACAGACACATCTCCACATCTCGGCAAGGGACCTCCTCTCACACAGACACATCTCCACATCTCGGCAAGGGACCTCCTCTCACACAGACACATCTCCACATCTCGGCAAGGGACCTCCTCTCACACAGACACATCTCCACCTCTCTGCAAGGGACCTCCTCTCATACAGAGACATCTCCACATCTCTGCAAGGGTCCTCCTCTCATACAGACACATCTCCACCTCACTGCACTAGACCTCCTCTCATACAGACACATCTCCACCTCACTGCGTGGGGACACGTCTCATACAGACACATCTCCACCTCACTGCGTGGGACCTCTCCTCATACAGACACATCTCCACCCCACTGCGTGGGGACAAGTCTCATACAGACACATCTCCACCTCACTGCGTGGGGACACGTCTCATACAGACGCATCTCTGCAAGGGACCTCCTCTCATACAGAAACATTCCACCTCACTGCGTGGGGACACCGTCTCATACAGACACATCTCCACCTCATTGCGTGGGGACACGTCTCATACAGACACATCTCTGCAAGGGACCTCCTCTCATACAGACACATCTCCACCTCACTGCGTGGGGACACGTCTCATACAGACACATCTCCACCACACTGCGTGGGGGCACGTCTCATACAGACACATCTCCACCTCACTGCGTGTGGACACGTCTCATACAGAGACATCTCCACCTCACTGCATGGGGGCAAGTCTCATACAGACACATCTCCACCTCACTGCAAGGGACATCTCCTCACACAGACACATCTCTCCACATCTCTGCAAGGGACCTCTCCTCACACAGACACATCTCCACATCTCGGCAAGGGACCTCCTCTCACACAGACACATCTCCACATCTCGGCAAGGGACCTCCTCTCACACAGACACATCTCCACCTCACTGCACTAGACCTCCTCTCATACAGAGACATATCCACCTCACTGCGTGGGGACAAGTCTCATACAGACACATCTCCACCTCACTGCGTGGGGACAAGTCTCATATAGATACATCTCCACATCTCTGCAAGGGACCTCCTCTCATACAGACACATTTCCACATCACTGCGTGGGGACAAGTCTCATACAGACACATCTCCACCTCACTGCGTGGGGACACCATCTCATACAGACACATCTCCACCTCACTGCGTGGTGACACGTCTCATACTGACACATCTCTGCAAGGGACCTCCTCTCATTCAGACACATCTCCACCTCACTGCGTGGGGACACCATCTCATACAGACACATCTCCACCTCACTGCGTGGGGACACGTCTCATACAGACACATCTCCACCTCACTGCGTGGGGACACGTCTCATACAGACACATCTCCACCTCACTGCGTGTGGACACGTCTCATACAGAGACATCTCCACCTCACTGCATGGGGGCAAGTCTCATACAGACACATCTCCACCTCACTGCAAGGGACATCTCCTCACACAGACACATCTCTCCACATCTCTGCAAGGGACCTCTCCTCACACAGACACATCTCCACATCTCGGCAAGGGACCTCCTCTCACACAGACACATCTCCACATCTCGGCAAGGGACCTCCTCTCACACAGACACATCTCCACCTCACTGCACTAGACCTCCTCTCATACAGAGACATCTCCACCTCACTGCGTGGGGACAAGTCTCATACAGACACATCTCCACCTCACTGCGTGGGGACAAGTCTCATATAGATACATCTCCACATCTCTGCAAGGGACCTCCTCTCATACAGACACATTTCCACATCACTGCGTGGGGACAAGTCTCATACAGACACATCTCCACCTCACTGCGTGGGGACACCATCTCATACAGACACATCTCCACCTCACTGCGTGGTGACACGTCTCATACTGACACATCTCTGCAAGGGACCTCCTCTCATTCAGACACATCTCCACCTCACTGCGTGGGGACACCGTCTCATACAGACACATCTCCACCTCACTGCGTGGGGACACGTCTCATACAGACACATCTCCACCTCACTGCGTGGGGACACGTCTCATACAGACACATCTCCACCTCACTGCGTGGGGTCACGTCTCATACAGACACATCTCCACCTCACTGCGTGGGGGCACGTCTCATACAGACACATCTCCACCTGACTGCATGTCGACAAGTCTCATACAGACACATCTCCACCTCACTGCAAGGGACCTCTCCTCACACAGACACATCTCCACATCTCTGCAAGGGACCTCTCCTCACACAGACACATCTCCACATCTCGGCAAGGGACCTCCTCTCACACAGACACATCTCCACATCTCGGCAAGGACCTCCTCTCACACAGACACATCTCCACCTCACTGCAAGGGACCTCCTCTCATACAGAGACATCTCCACATCTCTGCAAGGGTCCTCCTCTCATACAGACACATCTCCACCTCACTGCACTAGACCTCCTCTCATACAGACACATCTCCACCTCACTGCGTGGGGACACGTCTCATACAAACACATCTCCACCTCACTGCGTGGGGACACGTCTCATACAGACACATCTCCACCTCACTGCGTGGTGACACGTCTCATACTGACACATCTCTGCAAGGGACCTCCTCTCACTGCGTAGGGACACGTCTCATACAGACACATCTCCACCTCACTGCGTAGGGACACGTCTCATACAGACACATCTCCATCTCACTGCGTGGGGGCACGTCTCATACAGACACATCTCACCTCACTGCGTGGGGGCACGTCTCATACAGACACATCTCCACCTCACTGCGTTGGGGCACGTCTCATACAGACACATCTCCACCTCACTGCGTGGGGACACATCTCATACAGAGACATCTCCACCTCACTGCGTGGGGACACGTCTCATACAGACACATCTCCACCTCACTGCATGGCGACAAGTCTCATAAAGACACATCTCCACCTCACTGCAAGGGACCTCTCCTCACACAGACACATCTCCACATCTCTGCAAGGGACCTCTCCTCACACAGACACATCTCCACATCTCGGCAAGGGACCTCCTCTCACACAGACACATCTCCACATCTCGGCAAGGGACCTCCTCTCACACAGACACATCTCCACCTCACTGCAAGGGACCTCCTCTCATACAGAGACATCTCCACATCTCTGCAAGGGTCCTCCTCTCATACAGACACATCTCCACCTCACTGCACTAGACCTCCTCTCATACAGACACATCTCCACCTCACTGCGTGGGGACACGTCTCATACAGACACATCTCCACCTCACTGCGTGGCACCTCTCCTCATACAGACACATCTCCACCCCACTGCGTGGGGACAAGTCTCATACAGACACATCTCCACCTCACTGCGTGGGGACATGTCTCATACAGACACATCTCCACCTCACTGCGTGGTGACACGTCTCATACTGACACATCTCTGCAAGGGACCTCCTCTCATACAGACACATCTCCACCTCACTGCGTGGGGACACGTCTCATACAGACACATCTCCACCTCACTGCATGGCGACAAGTCTCATACAGACACATCTCCACCTCACTGCAAGGGACCTCTCCTCACACAGACACATTTCCACATCTCCGCAAGGGACCTCCTCTCACACAGACACATCTCCACCTCACTGCGTGGGGACACGTCTCATACAGACACATCTCCACCTCACTGCGTGGGGGCACGTCTCATACAGACACATCTCCACCTCACTGCGTGGGGACACGTCTTATACAGAGACATCTCCACCTCACTGCGTGGGGGCAAGTCTCATACAGAGACATCTCCACCTCACTGCGTGGGGACACGTCTCATACAGACACATCTCTACCTCACTGCATGGCGACAAGTCTCATACAGACACATCTCCATCTCACTGCAAGGGACCTCTCCTCACACAGACACATCTCCACATATCTGCAAGGCACCTCTCCTCACACAGACACATCTCCACATCTCGGCAAGGGACCTCTCCTCACACAGACACATCTCCACATCTCGGCAAGGGACCTCCTCTCACACAGACACATCTCCACATCTCGGCAAGGGACCTCCTCTCACACAGACACATCTCCACATCTCGGCAAGGGACCTCCTCTCACACAGACACATCTCCACCTCACTGCACTAGACCTCCTCTCATACAGAGACATCTCCACCTCACTGCGTGGGGACAAGTCTCATACAGACACATCTCCACCTCACTGCGTGGGGACAAGTCTCATATAGATACATCTCCACATCTCTGCAAGGGACCTCCTCTCATACAGACACATTTCCACATCACTGCGTGGGGACAAGTCTCATACAGACACATCTCCACCTCACTGCGTGGGGACACCATCTCATACAGACACATCTCCACCTCACTGCGTGGTGACACGTCTCATACTGACACATCTCTGCAAGGGACCTCCTCTCATACAGACACATCTCCACCTCACTGCGTGGGGACACCGTCTCATACAGACACATCTCCACCTCACTGCGTGGGGATACGTCTCATACAGACACATCTCCACCTCACTGCGTGGGGACACGTCTCATACAGACACATCTCCACCTCACTGCGTGGGGTCACGTCTCATACAGACACATCTCCACCTCACTGCGTGGGGGCACGTCTCATACAGACACATCTCCACCTCACTGCGTGGGGACACGTCTCATACAGAGACATCTCCACCTCACTGCATGGGGACACGTCTCATACAGACACATCTCCACCTCACTGCATGGGGACACGTCTCATACAGACACATCTCCACCTCACTGCATTGCGACAAGTCTCATACAGACACATCTCCACCTCACTGCAAGGGACCTCTCCTCACACAGACACATCTCCACATCTCGGCAAGGGACCTCCTCTCACACAGACACATCTCCACATCTCGGCAAGGGACCTCCTCTCACACAGACACATCTCCACCTCACTGCAAGGGACCTCCTCTCATACAGAGACATCTCCACATCTCTACAAGGGTCCTCCTCTCATACAGACACATCTCCACCTCACTGCACTAGACCTCCTCTCATACAGACACATCTCCACCTCACTGCGTGGGGACAAGTCTCATACAGACACATCTCCACCTCACTGCGTGGGGACAAGTCTCATATAGATACATCTCCACATCTCTGCAAGGGACCTCCTCTCATACAGACACATTTCCACATCACTGCGTGGGGACAAGTCTCATACAGACACATCTCCACCTCACTGCAATGGACCTCTCCTCACACAGACACATCTCTGCAAGGGACCTCTCCTCACACAGACACATCTCCACATCTCTGCAAGGGACCTCCTCTCATACAGACACATCTCCACCTCACTGCTTGGGGACACCGTCTCATACAGACACATCTCCACCTCACTGCGTGGGGACACGTCTCATACAGACACATCTCCACCTCACTGCGTGGGGACACGTCTCATACAGACGCATCTCTGCAAGGGACCTCCTCTCATACAGAAACATTCCACCTCACTGCGTGGGGACACCGTCTCATACAGACACATCTCCACCTCATTGCGTGGGGACACGTCTCATACAGACACATCTCCACCACACTGCGTGGGGGCACGTCTCATACAGACACATCTCCACCTCACTGCATGGGGGCAAGTCTCATACAGACACATCTCCACCTCACTGCAAGGGACATCTCCTCACACAGACACATCTCTCCACATCTCTGCAAGGGACCTCTCCTCACACAGACACATCTCCACATCTCGGCAAGGGACCTCCTCTCACACAGACACATCTCCACATCTCGGCAAGGGACCTCCTCTCACACAGACACATCTCCACCTCACTGCACTAGACCTCCTCTCATACAGAGACATCTCCACCTCACTGCGTGGGGACAAGTCTCATACAGACACATCTCCACCTCACTGCGTGGGGACAAGTCTCATATAGATACATCTCCACATCTCTGCAAGGGACCTCCTCTCATACAGACACATTTCCACCTCACTGCGTGGGGACACGTCTCACACAGACATATCTCCACCTCACTGCGTGGGGACACGTCTCATACAGACACATCTCCACCTCACTGCGTGGTGACACGTCTCATACTGACACATCTCTGCAAGGGACCTCCTCTCATACAGACACATCTCCACCTCACTGCGTGGGGACACCGTCTCATACAGACACATCTCCACCTCACTGCGTGGGGATACGTCTCATACAGACACATCTCCACCTCACTGCGTGGGGACAAGTCTCATATAGATACATCTCCACATCTCTGCAAGGGACCTCCTCTCATACAGACACATTTCCACATCACTGCGTGGGGACAAGTCTCATACAGACACATCTCCACCTCACTGCGTGGGGACACCATCTCATACAGACACATCTCCACCTCACTGCGTGGGGACACGTCTCATACAGACACATCTCCACCTCACTGCGTGGTGACACGTCTCATACTGACACATCTCTGCAAGGACCTCCTCTCATACA
The DNA here is from genome assembly GCF_040206685.1 of Ascaphus truei. Taxonomy (NCBI): domain Eukaryota; kingdom Metazoa; phylum Chordata; class Amphibia; order Anura; family Ascaphidae; genus Ascaphus; species Ascaphus truei. The sequence continues at coordinate 410,433 of NW_027453814.1, forward strand.
GTCACATCTCCACCTCACTGCGTGGGGACACCGTCTCATACAGACACATCTCCACCTCACTGCGTGGGGACACGTCTCATACAGACACATCTCCACCTCACTGCGTGGGGACACGTCTCATACAGACACATCTCCACCTCACTGCGTGGGGGCACGTCTCATACAGACACATCTCCACCTCACTGCGTGGGGGCACGTCTCATACAGACACATCTCCACCTCACTGCGTGGGGACACGTCTCATACAGAGACATCTCCACCTCACTGCGTGGGGGCAAGTCTCATACAGAGACATCTCCACCTCACTGCGTGGGGACACGTCTCATACAGACACATCTCCACCTCACTGCATGGCGACAAGTCTCATACAGACACATCTCCACCTCACTGCAAGGGACTTCTCCTCACACAGACACATCTCCACATATCTGCAAGGCACCTCTCCTCACACAGACACATCTCCACATCTCGGCAAGGGACCTCCTCTCACACAGACACATCTCCACATCTCGGCAAGGGACCTCCTCTCACACAGACACATCTCCACCTCACTGCAAGGGACCTCCTCTCATACAGAGACATCTCCACATCTCTACAAGGGTCCTCCTCTCATACAGACACATCTCCACCTCACTGCACTAGACCTCCTCTCATACAGGCACATCTCCACCTCACTGCGTGGGGACAAGTCTCATACAGACACATCTCCACCTCACTGTGTGGGGACAAGTCTCATATAGATACATCTCCACATCTCTGCAAGGGACCTCCTCTCATACAGACACATTTCCACATCACTGCGTGGGGACTAGTCTCATACAGACACATCTCCACCTCACTGCAATGGACCTCTCCTCACACAGACACATCTCTGCAAGGGACCTCTCCTCACACAGACACATCTCCACATCTCTGCAAGGGACCTCCTCTCATACAGACACATCTCCACCTCACTGCGTGGGGACACCGTCTCATACAGACACATCTCCACCTCACTGCGTGGGGACACGTCTCATACAGACACATCTCTGCAAGGGACCTCCTCTCATACAGACACATCTCCACCTCACTGCGTGGGGACACGTCTCATACAGACACATCTCCACCTCACTGCGTGGGGGCACGTCTCATACAGACACATCTCCACCTCACTGCGTGGGGACACGTCTCATACAGAGACATCTCCACCTCACTGCATGGGGGCAAGTCTCATACAGAGACATCTCCACCTCACTGCGTGGGGACACGTCTCATACAGACACATCTCTACCTCACTGCATGGCGACAAGTCTCATACAGACACATCTCCATCTCACTGCAAGGGACCTCTCCTCACACAGACACATCTCCACATATCTGCAAGGCACCTCTCCTCACACAGACACATCTCCACATCTCGGCAAGGGACCTCTCCTCACACAGACACATCTCCACATCTCGGCAAGGGACCTCCTCTCACACAGACACATCTCCACATCTCGGCAAGGGACCTCCTCTCACACAGACACATCTCCACATCTCGGCAAGGGACCTCCTCTCACACAGACACATCTCCACCTCACTGCACTAGACCTCCTCTCATACAGAGACATCTCCACCTCACTGCGTGGGGACAAGTCTCATACAGACACATCTCCACCTCACTGCGTGGGGACAAGTCTCATATAGATACATCTCCACATCTCTGCAAGGGACCTCCTCTCATACAGACACATTTCCACATCACTGCGTGGGGACAAGTCTCATACAGACACATCTCCACCTCACTGCGTGGGGACACCATCTCATACAGACACATCTCCACCTCACTGCGTGGTGACACGTCTCATACTGACACATCTCTGCAAGGGACCTCCTCTCATACAGACACATCTCCACCTCACTGCGTGGGGACACCGTCTCATACAGACACATCTCCACCTCACTGCGTGGGGATACGTCTCATACAGACACATCTCCACCTCACTGCGTGGGGACACGTCTCATACAGACACATCTCCACCTCACTGCGTGGGGTCACGTCTCATACAGACACATCTCCACCTCACTGCGTGGGGGCACGTCTCATACAGACACATCTCCACCTCACTGCGTGGGGACACGTCTCATACAGAGACATCTCCACCTCACTGCATGGGGACACGTCTCATACAGACACATCTCCACCTCACTGCATGGGGACACGTCTCATACAGACACATCTCCACCTCACTGCATTGCGACAAGTCTCATACAGACACATCTCCACCTCACTGCAAGGGACCTCTCCTCACACAGACACATCTCCACATCTCTGCAAGGGACCACTCCTCACACAGACACATCTCCACATCTCGGCAAGGGACCTCCTCTCACACAGACACATCTCCACATCTCGGCAAGGGACCTCCTCTCACACAGACACATCTCCACCTCACTGCAAGGGACCTCCTCTCATACAGAGACATCTCCACATCTCTACAAGGGTCCTCCTCTCATACAGACACATCTCCACCTCACTGCACTAGACCTCCTCTCATACAGACACATCTCCACCTCACTGCGTGGGGACAAGTCTCATACAGACACATCTCCACCTCACTGCGTGGGGACAAGTCTCATATAGATACATCTCCACATCTCTGCAAGGGACCTCCTCTCATACAGACACATTTCCACATCACTGCGTGGGGACAAGTCTCATACAGACACATCTCCACCTCACTGCAATGGACCTCTCCTCACACAGACACATCTCTGCAAGGGACCTCTCCTCACACAGACACATCTCCACATCTCTGCAAGGGACCTCCTCTCATACAGACACATCTCCACCTCACTGCTTGGGGACACCGTCTCATACAGACACATCTCCACCTCACTGCGTGGGGACACGTCTCATACAGACACATCTCCACCTCACTGCGTGGGGACACGTCTCATACAGACGCATCTCTGCAAGGGACCTCCTCTCATACAGAAACATTCCACCTCACTGCGTGGGGACACCGTCTCATACAGACACATCTCCACCTCATTGCGTGGGGACACGTCTCATACAGACACATCTCTGCAAGGGACCTCCTCTCATACAGACACATCTCCACCTCACTGCGTGGGGACACGTCTCATACAGACACATCTCCACCACACTGCGTGGGGGCACGTCTCATACAGACACATCTCCACCTCACTGCATGGGGGCAAGTCTCATACAGACACATCTCCACCTCACTGCAAGGGACATCTCCTCACACAGACACATCTCTCCACATCTCTGCAAGGGACCTCTCCTCACACAGACACATCTCCACATCTCGGCAAGGGACCTCCTCTCACACAGACACATCTCCACATCTCGGCAAGGGACCTCCTCTCACACAGACACATCTCCACCTCACTGCACTAGACCTCCTCTCATACAGAGACATCTCCACCTCACTGCGTGGGGACAAGTTTCATACAGACACATCTCCACCTCACTGCGTGGGGACAAGTCTCATATAGATACATCTCCACATCTCTGCAAGGGACCTCCTCTCATACAGACACATTTCCACCTCACTGCGTGGGGACACGTCTCACACAGACATATCTCCACCTCACTGCGTGGGGACACGTCTCATACAGACACATCTCCACCTCACTGCGTGGTGACACGTCTCATACTGACACATCTCTGCAAGGGACCTCCTCTCATACAGACACATCTCCACCTCACTGCGTGGGGACACCGTCTCATACAGACACATCTCCACCTCACTGCGTGGGGATACGTCTCATACAGACACATCTCCACCTCACTGCGTGGGGACAAGTCTCATATAGATACATCTCCACATCTCTGCAAGGGACCTCCTCTCATACAGACACATTTCCACATCACTGCGTGGGGACAAGTCTCATACAGACACATCTCCACCTCACTGCGTGGGGACACCATCTCATACAGACACATCTCCACCTCACTGCGTGGGGACACGTCTCATACAGACACATCTCCACCTCACTGCGTGGTGACACGTCTCATACTGACACATCTCTGCAAGGACCTCCTCTCATACAGTCACATCTCCACCTCACTGCGTGGGAACACCGTCTCATACAGACACATCTCCACCTCACTGCGTGGGGACACGTCTCATACAGACACATCTCCACCTCACTGCGTGGGGACACGTCTCATACAGACACATCTCCACCTCACTTCGTGGGGGCACGTCTCTTACAGACACATCTCCACCTCACTGCGTGGGGGCACGTCTCATACAGACACATCTCCACCTCACTGCGTGGGGACACGTCTCATACAGAGACATCTCCACCTCACTGCGTGGGGGCAAGTCTCATACAGAGACATCTACACCTCACTGCGTGGGGACACGTCTCATACAGACACATCTCCACCTCACTGCATGGCGACAAGTCTCATACAGACACATCTCCACCTCACTGCAAGGGACTTCTCCTCACACAGACACATCTCCACATATCTGCAAGGCACCTCTCCTCACACAGACACATCTCCACATCTCGGCAAGGGACCTCCTCTCACACAGACACATCTCCACATCTCGGCAAGGGACCTCCTCTCACACAGACACATCTCCACCTCACTGCAAGGGACCTCCTCTCATACAGAGACATCTCCACATCTCTACAAGGGTCCTCCTCTCATACAGACACATCTCCACCTCACTGCACTAGACCTCCTCTCATACAGGCACATCTCCACCTCACTGCGTGGGGACAAGTCTCATACAGACACATCTCCACCTCACTGTGTGGGGACAAGTCTCATATAGATACATCTCCACATCTCTGCAAGGGACCTCCTCTCATACAGACACATTTCCACATCACTGCGTGGGGACTAGTCTCATACAGACACATCTCCACCTCACTGCAATGGACCTCTCCTCACACAGACACATCTCTGCAAGGGACCTCTCCTCACACAGACACATCTCCACATCTCTGCAAGGGACCTCCTCTCATACAGACACATCTCCACCTCACTGCGTGGGGACACCGTCTCATACAGACACATCTCCACCTTACTGCGTGGGGACACGTCTCATACAGACACATCTCTGCAAGGGACCTCCTCTCATACAGACACATCTCCACCTCACTGCGTGGGGACACGTCTCATACAGACACATCTCCACCTCACTGCGTGGGGGCACGTCTCATACAGACACATCTCCACCTCACTGCGTGGGGACACGTCTCATACAGAGACATCTCCACCACACTGCGTGGGGACAAGTCTCATATAGATACATCTCCACATCTCTGCAAGGGACCTCCTCTCACACAGACACATCTCCACCTCACTGCACTAGACCTCCTCTCATACAGAGACATCTCCACCTCACTGCGTGGGGACAAGTCTCATACAGACACATCTCCACCTCACTGCGTGGGGACATGTCTCATATAGATACATCTCCACATCTCTGCAAGGGACCTCCTCTCATACAGACACATTTCCACATCACTGCGTGGGGACAAGTCTCATACAGACACATCTCCACCTCACTGCGTGGGGACACCATCTCATACAGACACATCTCCACCTCACTGCGTGGTGACACGTCTCATACTGACACATCTCTGCAAGGGACCTCCTCTCATACAGACACATCTCCACCTCACTGCGTGGGGACACCGTCTCATACAGACACATCTCCACCTCACTGCGTGGGGATACGTCTCATACAGACACATCTCCACCTCACTGCGTGGGGACACGTCTCATACAGACACATCTCCACCTCACTGCGTGGGGTCACGTCTCATACAGACACATCTCCACCTCACTGCGTGGGGGCACGTCTCATACAGACACATCTCCACCTCACTGCGTGGGGACACGTCTCATACAGACACATCTCCACCTCACTGCAAGGGACATCTCCTCACACAGACACATCTCTCCACATCTCTGCAAGGGACCTCTCCTCACACAGACACATCTCCACATCTCGGCAAGGGACCTCCTCTCACACAGACACATCTCCACATCTCGGCAAGGGACCTCCTCTCACACAGACACATCTCCACCTCACTGCACTAGACCTCCTCTCATACAGAGACATCTCCACCTCACTGCGTGGGGACAAGTCTCATACAGACACATCTCCACCTCACTGCGTGGGGACAAGTCTCATATAGATACATCTCCACATCTCTGCAAGGGACCTCCTCTCATACAGACACATTTCCACCTCACTGCGTGGGGACACGTCTCACACAGACATATCTCCACCTCACTGCGTGGGGACACGTCTCATACAGACACATCTCCACCTCACTGCGTGGTGACACGTCTCATACTGACACATCTCTGCAAGGGACCTCCTCTCATACAGACACATCTCCACCTCACTGCGTGGGGACACCGTCTCATACAGACACATCTCCACCTCACTGCGTGGGGATACGTCTCATACAGACACATCTCCACCTCACTGCGTGGGGACAAGTCTCATATAGATACATCTCCACATCTCTGCAAGGGACCTCCTCTCATACAGACACATTTCCACATCACTGCGTGGGGACAAGTCTCATACAGACACATCTCCACCTCACTGCGTGGGGACACCATCTCATACAGACACATCTCCACCTCACTGCGTGGGGACACGTCTCATACAGACACATCTCCACCTCACTGCGTGGTGACACGTCTCATACTGACACATCTCTGCAAGGACCTCCTCTCATACAGTCACATCTCCACCTCACTGCGTGGGAACACCGTCTCATACAGACACATCTCCACCTCACTGCGTGGGGACACGTCTCATACAGACACATCTCCACCTCACTGCGTGGGGACACGTCTCATACAGACACATCTCCACCTCACTGCGTGGGGGCACGTCTCATACAGACACATCTCCACCTCACTGCGTGGGGGCACGTCTCATACAGACACATCTCCACCTCACTGCGTGGGGACACGTCTCATACAGAGACATCTCCACCTCACTGCGTGGGGGCAAGTCTCATACAGAGACATCTCCACCTCACTGCGTGGGGACACGTCTCATACAGACACATCTCCACCTCACTGCATGGCGACAAGTCTCATACAGACACATCTCCACCTCACTGCAAGGGACTTCTCCTCACACAGACACATCTCCACATATCTGCAAGGCACCTCTCCTCACACAGACACATCTCCACATCTCGGCAAGGGACCTCCTCTCACACAGACACATCTCCACATCTCGGCAAGGGACCTCCTCTCACACAGACACATCTCCACCTCACTGCAAGGGACCTCCTCTCATACAGAGACATCTCCACATCTCTACAAGGGTCCTCCTCTCATACAGACACATCTCCACCTCACTGCACTAGACCTCCTCTCATACAGGCACATCTCCACCTCACTGCGTGGGGACAAGTCTCATACAGACACATCTCCACCTCACTGTGTGGGGACAAGTCTCATATAGATACATCTCCACATCTCTGCAAGGGACCTCCTCTCATACAGACACATTTCCACATCACTGCGTGGGGACTAGTCTCATACAGACACATCTCCACCTCACTGCAATGGACCTCTCCTCACACAGACACATCTCTGCAAGGGACCTCTCCTCACACAGACACATCTCCACATCTCTGCAAGGGACCTCCTCTCATACAGACACATCTCCACCTCACTGCGTGGGGACACCGTCTCATACAGACACATCTCCACCTCACTGCGTGGGGACACGTCTCATACAGACACATCTCTGCAAGGGACCTCCTCTCATACAGACACATCTCCACCTCACTGCGTGGGGACACGTCTCATACAGACACATCTCCACCTCACTGCGTGGGGGCACGTCTCATACAGACACATCTCCACCTCACTGCGTGGGGACACGTCTCATACAGAGACATCTCCACCTCACTGCATGGGGGCAAGTCTCATACAGAGACATCTCCACCTCACTGCGTGGGGACACGTCTCATACAGACACATCTCCACCTCACTGCATGGCGACAAGTCCCATACAGACTCATCTCCACCTCACTGCAAGGGACATCTCCTCACACAGACACATCTCCACATCTCTGCAAGGGACCTCTCCTCACACAGACACATCTCCACATCTCGGCAAGGGACCTCCTCTCACACAGACACATCTCCACATCTCGGCAAGGGACCTCCTCTCACACAGACACATCTCCACCTCACTGCACTAGACCTCCTCTCATACAGAGACATCTCCACCTCACTGCGTGGGGACAAGTCTCATACAGACACATCTCCACCACACTGCGTGGGGACAAGTCTCATATAGATACATCTCCACATCTCTGCAAGGGACCTCCTCTCATACAGACACATTTCCACATCACTGCGTGGGGACAAGTCTCATACAGACACATCCCCACCTCACTGCGTGTGGACACCATCTCATACAGACACATCTCCACCTCACTGCGTGGTGACACGTCTCATACTGACAAATCTCTGCAAGGGACCTCCTCTCATACAGACACATTTCCACATCACTGCGTGGGGACAAGTCTCATACAGACACATCCCCACCTCACTGCGTGTGGACACCATCTCATACAGACACATCTCCACCTCACTGCGTGGTGACACGTCTCATACTGACAAATCTCTGCAAGGGACCTCCTCTCATACAGACACATCTCCACCTCACTGCGTGGGGGCACGTCTCATACAGACACATCTCCACCTCACTGCGTAGGGACCTCTCCTCACACAGACACATCTCCACATCTCTGCAAGGGACCTCTCCTCACACAGACACATCTCCACATCTCGGCAAGGGACCTCCTCTCACACAGACACATCTCCACATCTCGGCAAGGGACCTCCTCTCACACAGACACATCTCCACCTCACTGCAAGGGACCTCCTTTCATACAGAGACATCTCCACATCTCTGCAAGGGTCCTCCTCTCATACAGACACATCTCCACCTCACTGCACTAGACCTCCTCTCATACAGACACATCTCCACCTCACTGCGTGGGGACACGTCTCATACAGACACATCTCCACCTCACTGCGTGGGACCTCTCCTCATACAGACACATCTCCACCCCACTGCGTGGGGACAAGTCTCATACAGACACATCTCCACCTCACTGCGTGGGGACACGTCTCATACAGACACATCTCCACCTCACTGCGTAGTGACACGTCTCATACTGACACATCTCTGCAAGGGACCTCCTCTCATACAGACACATCTCCACCTCACTGCGTGGGGGCACGTCTCATACAGACACATCTCCACCTCACTGCGTGGGGACACGTCTCATACAGAGACATCTCCACCTCACTGCGTGGGGACACGTCTCATACAGACACATCTCCACCTCACTGCATGGCGACAAGTCTCATACAGACACATCTCCACCTCACTGCAAGGGACCTCTCCTCACACAGACACATCTCCACATCTCTGCAAGGGACCTCTCCTCACACAGACACATTTCCACATCTCGGCAAGGGACCTCCTCTCACACAGACACATCTCCACCTCACTGCGTGGGAACACGTCTCATACAGACATATCTCCACCTCACTGCGTGGGGGCACGTCTCATACAGACACATCTCCACCTCACTGCGTGGGGACACGTCTCATACAGAGACATCTCCACCTCACTGCGTGGGGGCAAGTCTCATACAGAGACATCTCCACCTCACTGCGTGGGGACACGTCTCATACAGACACATCTCCATCTCACTGCAAGGGACCTCTCCTCACACAGACACATCTCCACATATCTGCAAGGCACCTCTCCTCACACAGACACATCTCCACATCTCGGCAAGGGACCTCCTCTCACACAGACACATCTCCACATCTCGGCAAGGGACCTCCTCTCACACAGACACATCTCCACCTCACTGCACTAGACCTCCTCTCATACAGAGACATCTCCACCTCACTGTGTGGGGACAAGTCTCATATAGATACATCTCCACATCTCTGCAAGGGACCTCCTCTCATACAGACACATTTCCACATCACTGCGTGGGGACAAGTCTCATACAGACACATCTCCACCTCACTGCGTGGGGACACCATCTCATACAGACACATCTCCACCTCACTGCGTGGTGACACGTCTCATACTGACACATCTCTGCAAGGGACCTCCTCTCATACAGACACATCTCCACCTCACTGCGTGGGGACACCGTCTCATACAGACACATCTCCACCTCACTGCGTGGGGATACGTCTCATACAGACACATCTCCACCTCACTGCGTGGGGACACGTCTCATACAGACACATCTCCACCTCACTGCGTGGGGTCACGTCTCATACAGACACATCTCCACCTCACTGCGTGTTGACAAGTCTCATATAGATACTGCACCGACACACTTTATTCGAGCAAATACCCAGTATGTACCTGGCAGATACCTGGAATGCGCCGCTCCTCACCTCTGACAAGCCCCGTTGCATTTGCCTTCCCAGCCTGGGTTCATGCCTGGCTGACGGGCGGCTGATCTGTTAAATGATAATGATTAGGATTTAATAGGCTGCAATGCTTCGCGTGTCTACCAGATGGCATAAATTCATGAATTGTAATGCAGTATATATATATATACTGTGCAGTATTGCAGCCAGCGGGAATAAAATGCTTCAATCCCTGTCTGGAAAATAACCCAATGCACTAGGGCAGAAAACAGTCACAAACCTCAATACACCCGGGTATACCCGAATTCGTGGGACTAGCCGAGCTCGAATAAAGTGTGTCGCCAGTGTACATCTCCACATCTCTGCAAGGGACCTCCTCTCATACAGACACATTTCCACATCACTGCGTGGGGACAAGTCTCATACAGACACATCTCCACCTCACTGCGTGGGGACACCATCTCATACAGACACATCTCCACCTCACTGCGTGGTGACACGTCTCATACTGACACATCTCTGCAAGGGACCTCCTCTCATACAGACACATCTCCACCTCACTGCGTGGGGACACCGTCTCATACAGACACATCTCCACCTCACTGCGTGGGGATACGTCTCATACAGACACATCTCCACCTCACTGCGTGGGGACACGTCTCATACAGACACATCTCCACCTCACTGCGTGGGGTCACGTCTTATACAGACACATCTCCACCTCACTGCGTGGGGGCACGTCTCATACAGACACATCTCCACCTCACTGCGTGGGGACACGTCTCATACAGAGACATCTCCACCTCACTGCATGGGGACACGTCTCATACAGACACATCTCCACCTCACTGCATGGCGACAAGTCTCATACAGACACATCTCCACCTCACTGCAAGGGACCTCTCCTCACACAGTCACATCTCCACATCTCTGCAAGGGACCACTCCTCACACAGACACATCTCCACATCTCGGCAAGGGACCTCCTCTCACACAGACACATCTCCACATCTCGGCAAGGGACCTCCTCTCACACAGACACATCTCCACCTCACTGCAAGGGACCTCCTCTCATACAGAGACATCTCCACATGTCTGCAAGGGTCCTCCTCTCATACAGACACATCTCCACCTCACTGCACTAGACCTCCTCTCATACAGACACATCTCCACCTCACTGCGTGGGGACACGTCTCATACAAACACATCTCCACCTCACTGCGTGGGACCTCTCCTCATACAGACACATCTCCACCCCACTGCGTGGGGACAAGTCTCATACAGACACATCTCCACCTCACTGCGTGGGGACACGTCTCATACAGACACATCTCCACCTCACTGCGTGGTGACACGTCTCATACTGACACATCTCTGCAAGGGACCTCCTCTCATACAGACACATCTCCACCTCACTGCGTGGGGACACCGTCTCATACAGACACATCCCCTCACTGCGTGGGGACACGTCTCATACAGACACATCTCCACCTCACTGCGTGGGGGCACGTCTCGTACAGACACATCTCCACCTCACTGCGTGGGGACACCATCTCATACAGACACATCTCCACCTCACTGCGTGGTGACACGTCTCATACTGACACATCTCTGCAAGGGACCTCCTCTCATACAGACACATCTCCACCTCACTGCGTAGGGACACGTCTCATACAGACACATCTCCACCTCACTGCGTAGGGACACGTCTCATACAGACACATCTCCATCTCACTGCGTGGGGGCACGTCTCATACAGACACATCTCACCTCAGTGCGTGGGGGCACGTCTCATACAGACACATCTCCACCTCACTGCGTTGGGGCACGTCTCATACAGACACATCTCCACCTCACTGCATGGGGACACATCTCATACAGAGACATCTCCACCTCACTGCAAGGGACCTCTCCTCACACAGACACATCTCCACATCTCTGCAAGGGACCTCTCCTCACACAGACACATTTCCACATCTCGGCAAGGGACCTCCTCTCACACAGACACATCTCCACCTCACTGCGTGGGGACACGTCTCATACAGACACATCTCCACCTCACTGCGTGGGGGCACGTCTCATACAGACACATCTCCACCTCACTGCGTGGGGACACGTCTCATACAGAGACATCTCCACCTCACTGCGTGGGGACAAGTCTCATACAGAGACATCTCCACATCACTGCGTGGGGACACGTCTCATACAGACACATCTCTACCTCACTGCATAGCGACAAGTCTCATACAGACACATCTCCATCTCACTGCAAGGGACCTCTCCTCACACAGACACATCTCCACATCTCGGCAAGGGACCTCCTCTCACACAGACACATCTCCACATCTCGGCAAGGGACCTCCTCTCCCACAGACACATCTCCACCTCACTGCAAGGGACCTCCTCTCATACAGAGACATCTCCACATCTCTACAAGGGTCCTCCTCTCATACAGACACATCTCCACCTCACTGCACTAGACCTCCTCTCATACAGACACATCTCCACCTCACTGCGTGGGGACAAGTCTCATACAGACACATCTCCACCTCACTGCGTGGGGACAAGTCTCATATAGATACATCTCCACATCTCTGCAAGGGACCTCCTCTCATACAGACACATTTCCACATCACTGCGTGGGGACAAGTCTCATACAGACACATCTCCACCTCACTGCAATGGACCTCTCCTCACACAGACACATCTCTGCAAGGGACCTCTCCTCACACAGACACATCTCCACATCTCTGCAAGGGACCTCCTCTCATACAGACACATCTCCACCTCACTGCTTGGGGACACCGTCTCATACAGACACATCTCCACCTCACTGCGTGGGGACACGTCTCATACAGACGCATCTCTGCAAGGGACCTCCTCTCATACAGAAACATTCCACCTCACTGCGTGGGGACACCGTCTCATACAGACACATCTCCACCTCATTGCGTGGGGACACGTCTCATACAGACACATCTCTGCAAGGGACCTCCTCTCATACAGACACATCTCCACCTCACTGCGTGGGGACACGTCTCATACAGACACATCTCCACCACACTGCGTGGGGGCACGTCTCATACAGACACATCTCCACCTCACTGCATGGGGGCAAGTCTCATACAGACACATCTCCACCTCACTGCAAGGGACATCTCCTCACACAGACACATCTCTCCACATCTCTGCAAGGGACCTCTCCTCACACAGACACATCTCCACATCTCGGCAAGGGACCTCCTCTCACACAGACACATCTCCACATCTCGGCAAGGGACCTCCTCTCACACAGACACTTCTCCACCTCACTGCACTAGACCTCCTCTCATACAGAGACATCTCCACCTCACTGCGTGGGGACAAGTCTCATACAGACACATCTCCACCTCACTGCGTGGGGACAAGTCTCATATAGATACATCTCCACATCTCTGCAAGGGACCTCCTCTCATACAGACACATTTCCACCTCACTGCGTGGGGACACGTCTCACACAGACACATCTCCACCTCACTGCGTGGGGACACGTCTCATACAGACACATCTCCACCTCACTGCGTGGTGACACGTCTCATACTGACACATCTCTGCAAGGGACCTCCTCTCATACAGACACATCTCCACCTCACTGCGTGGGGACACCGTCTCATACAGACACATCTCCACCTCACTGCGTGGGGATAGGTCTCATACAGACACATCTCCACCTCACTGCGTGGGGACACGTCTCATACAGACACATCTCCACCTCACTGCGTGGGGTCACGTCTCATACAGACACATCTCCACCTCACTGCGTGGGGGCACGTCTCATACAGACACATCTCCACCTCACTGCGTGGGGACACGTCTCATACAGAGACATCTCCACCTCACTGCATGGGGACACGTCTCATACAGACACATCTCCACCTCACTGCATGGCGACAAGTCTCATACAGACACATCTCCACCTCACTGCAAGGGACCTCTCCTCACACAGACACATCTCCACATCTCTGCAAGGGACCACTCCTCACACAGACACATCTCCACATCTCGGCAAGGGACCTCCTCTCACACAGACACATCTCCACATCTCGGCAAGGGACCTCCTCTCACACAGACACATCTCCACCTCACTGCAAGGGACCTCCTCTCATACAGAGACATCTCCACATGTCTGCAAGGGTCCTCCTCTCATACAGACACATCTCCACCTCACTGCACTAGACCTCCTCTCATACAGACACATCTCCACCTCACTGCGTGGGGACACGTCTCATACAAACACATCTCCACCTCACTGCGTGGGACCTCTCCTCATACAGACACATCTCCACCCCACTGCGTGGGGACAAGTCTCATACAGACACATCTCCACCTCACTGCGTGGGGACACGTCTCATACAGACACATCTCCACCTCACTGCGTGGTGACACGTCTCATACTGACACATCTCTGCAAGGGACCTCCTCTCATACAGACACATCTCCACCTCACTGCGTGGGGGCACGTCTCATACAGACACATCTCCACCTCACTGCGTGGGGACACGTCTCATACAGAGACATCTCCACCTCACTGCGTGGGGACACGTCTCATACAGACACATCTCCACCTCACTGCATGGCGACAAGTCTCATACAGACACATCTCCACCTCACTGCAAGGGACCTCTCCTCACACAGACACATCTCCACATCTCTGCAAGGGACCTCTCCTCACACAGACACATTTCCACATCTCGGCAAGGGACCTCCTCTCACACAGACACATCTCCACCTCACTGCGTGGGAACACGTCTCATACAGACATATCTCCACCTCACTGCGTGGGGGCACGTCTCATACAGACACATCTCCACCTCACTGCGTGGGGACACGTCTCATACAGAGACATCTCCACCTCACTGCGTGGGGGCAAGTCTCATACAGAGACATCTCCACCTCACTGCGTGGGGACACGTCTCATACAGACACATCTCCATCTCACTGCAAGGGACCTCTCCTCACACAGACACATCTCCACATATCTGCAAGGCACCTCTCCTCACACAGACACATCTCCACATCTCGGCAAGGGACCTCCTCTCACACAGACACATCTCCACATCTCGGCAAGGGACCTCCTCTCACACAGACACATCTCCACCTCACTGCACTAGACCTCCTCTCATACAGAGACATCTCCACCTCACTGTGTGGGGACAAGTCTCATATAGATACATCTCCACATCTCTGCAAGGGACCTCCTCTCATACAGACACATTTCCACATCACTGCGTGGGGACAAGTCTCATACAGACACATCTCCACCTCACTGCGTGGGGACACCATCTCATACAGACACATCTCCACCTCACTGCGTGGTGACACGTCTCATACTGACACATCTCTGCAAGGGACCTCCTCTCATACAGACACATCTCCACCTCACTGCGTGGGGACACCGTCTCATACAGACACATCTCCACCTCACTGCGTGGGGATACGTCTCATACAGACACATCTCCACCTCACTGCGTGGGGACACGTCTCATACAGACACATCTCCACCTCACTGCGTGGGGTCACGTCTCATACAGACACATCTCCACCTCACTGCGTGTTGACAAGTCTCATATAGATACTGCACCGACACACTTTATTCGAGCAAATACCCAGTATGTACCTGGCAGATACCTGGAATGCGCCGCTCCTCACCTCTGACAAGCCCCGTTGCATTTGCCTTCCCAGCCTGGGTTCATGCCTGGCTGACGGGCGGCTGATCTGTTAAATGATAATGATTAGGATTTAATAGGCTGCAATGCTTCGCGTGTCTACCAGATGGCATAAATTCATGAATTGTAATGCAGTATATATATATATACTGTGCAGTATTGCAGCCAGCGGGAATAAAATGCTTCAATCCCTGTCTGGAAAATAACCCAATGCACTAGGGCAGAAAACAGTCACAAACCTCAATACACCCGGGTATACCCGAATTCGTGGGACTAGCCGAGCTCGAATAAAGTGTGTCGCCAGTGTACATCTCCACATCTCTGCAAGGGACCTCCTCTCATACAGACACATTTCCACATCACTGCGTGGGGACAAGTCTCATACAGACACATCTCCACCTCACTGCGTGGGGACACCATCTCATACAGACACATCTCCACCTCACTGCGTGGTGACACGTCTCATACTGACACATCTCTGCAAGGGACCTCCTCTCATACAGACACATCTCCACCTCACTGCGTGGGGACACCGTCTCATACAGACACATCTCCACCTCACTGCGTGGGGATACGTCTCATACAGACACATCTCCACCTCACTGCGTGGGGACACGTCTCATACAGACACATCTCCACCTCACTGCGTGGGGTCACGTCTTATACAGACACATCTCCACCTCACTGCGTGGGGGCACGTCTCATACAGACACATCTCCACCTCACTGCGTGGGGACACGTCTCATACAGAGACATCTCCACCTCACTGCATGGGGACACGTCTCATACAGACACATCTCCACCTCACTGCATGGCGACAAGTCTCATACAGACACATCTCCACCTCACTGCAAGGGACCTCTCCTCACACAGTCACATCTCCACATCTCTGCAAGGGACCACTCCTCACACAGACACATCTCCACATCTCGGCAAGGGACCTCCTCTCACACAGACACATCTCCACATCTCGGCAAGGGACCTCCTCTCACACAGACACATCTCCACCTCACTGCAAGGGACCTCCTCTCATACAGAGACATCTCCACATGTCTGCAAGGGTCCTCCTCTCATACAGACACATCTCCACCTCACTGCACTAGACCTCCTCTCATACAGACACATCTCCACCTCACTGCGTGGGGACACGTCTCATACAAACACATCTCCACCTCACTGCGTGGGACCTCTCCTCATACAGACACATCTCCACCCCACTGCGTGGGGACAAGTCTCATACAGACACATCTCCACCTCACTGCGTGGGGACACGTCTCATACAGACACATCTCCACCTCACTGCGTGGTGACACGTCTCATACTGACACATCTCTGCAAGGGACCTCCTCTCATACAGACACATCTCCACCTCACTGCGTGGGGACACCGTCTCATACAGACACATCCCCTCACTGCGTGGGGACACGTCTCATACAGACACATCTCCACCTCACTGCGTGGGGGCACGTCTCGTACAGACACATCTCCACCTCACTGCGTGGGGACACCATCTCATACAGACACATCTCCACCTCACTGCGTGGTGACACGTCTCATACTGACACATCTCTGCAAGGGACCTCCTCTCATACAGACACATCTCCACCTCACTGCGTAGGGACACGTCTCATACAGACACATCTCCACCTCACTGCGTAGGGACACGTCTCATACAGACACATCTCCATCTCACTGCGTGGGGGCACGTCTCATACAGAGACATCTCCACCTCACTGCATGGGGACACGTCTCATACAGACACATCTCCACCTCACTGCATGGCGACAAGTCTCATACAGACACATCTCCACCTCACTGCAAGGGACCTCTCCTCACACAGACACATCTCCACATCTCTGCAAGGGACCACTCCTCACACAGACACATCTCCACATCTCGGCAAGGGACCTCCTCTCACACAGACACATCTCCACATCTCGGCAAGGGACCTCCTCTCACACAGACACATCTCCACCTCACTGCAAGGGACCTCCTCTCATACAGAGACATCTCCACATGTCTGCAAGGGTCCTCCTCTCATACAGACACATCTCCACCTCACTGCACTAGACCTCCTCTCATACAGACACATCTCCACCTCACTGCGTGGGGACACGTCTCATACAAACACATCTCCACCTCACTGCGTGGGACCTCTCCTCATACAGACACATCTCCACCCCACTGCGTGGGGACAAGTCTCATACAGACACATCTCCACCTCACTGCGTGGGGACACGTCTCATACAGACACATCTCCACCTCACTGCGTGGTGACACGTCTCATACTGACACATCTCTGCAAGGGACCTCCTCTCATACAGACACATCTCCACCTCACTGCGTGGGGGCACGTCTCATACAGACACATCTCCACCTCACTGCGTGGGGACACGTCTCATACAGAGACATCTCCACCTCACTGCGTGGGGACACGTCTCATACAGACACATCTCCACCTCACTGCATGGCGACAAGTCTCATACAGACACATCTCCACCTCACTGCAAGGGACCTCTCCTCACACAGACACATCTCCACATCTCTGCAAGGGACCTCTCCTCACACAGACACATTTCCACATCTCGGCAAGGGACCTCCTCTCACACAGACACATCTCCACCTCACTGCGTGGGAACACGTCTCATACAGACATATCTCCACCTCACTGCGTGGGGGCACGTCTCATACAGACACATCTCCACCTCACTGCGTGGGGACACGTCTCATACAGAGACATCTCCACCTCACTGCGTGGGGGCAAGTCTCATACAGAGACATCTCCACCTCACTGCGTGGGGACACGTCTCATACAGACACATCTCCATCTCACTGCAAGGGACCTCTCCTCACACAGACACATCTCCACATATCTGCAAGGCACCTCTCCTCACACAGACACATCTCCACATCTCGGCAAGGGACCTCCTCTCACACAGACACATCTCCACATCTCGGCAAGGGACCTCCTCTCACACAGACACATCTCCACCTCACTGCACTAGACCTCCTCTCATACAGAGACATCTCCACCTCACTGTGTGGGGACAAGTCTCATATAGATACATCTCCACATCTCTGCAAGGGACCTCCTCTCATACAGACACATTTCCACATCACTGCGTGGGGACAAGTCTCATACAGACACATCTCCACCTCACTGCGTGGGGACACCATCTCATACAGACACATCTCCACCTCACTGCGTGGTGACACGTCTCATACTGACACATCTCTGCAAGGGACCTCCTCTCATACAGACACATCTCCACCTCACTGCGTGGGGACACCGTCTCATACAGACACATCTCCACCTCACTGCGTGGGGATACGTCTCATACAGACACATCTCCACCTCACTGCGTGGGGACACGTCTCATACAGACACATCTCCACCTCACTGCGTGGGGTCACGTCTCATACAGACACATCTCCACCTCACTGCGTGTTGACAAGTCTCATATAGATACTGCACCGACACACTTTATTCGAGCAAATACCCAGTATGTACCTGGCAGATACCTGGAATGCGCCGCTCCTCACCTCTGACAAGCCCCGTTGCATTTGCCTTCCCAGCCTGGGTTCATGCCTGGCTGACGGGCGGCTGATCTGTTAAATGATAATGATTAGGATTTAATAGGCTGCAATGCTTCGCGTGTCTACCAGATGGCATAAATTCATGAATTGTAATGCAGTATATATATATATACTGTGCAGTATTGCAGCCAGCGGGAATAAAATGCTTCAATCCCTGTCTGGAAAATAACCCAATGCACTAGGGCAGAAAACAGTCACAAACCTCAATACACCCGGGTATACCCGAATTCGTGGGACTAGCCGAGCTCGAATAAAGTGTGTCGCCAGTGTACATCTCCACATCTCTGCAAGGGACCTCCTCTCATACAGACACATTTCCACATCACTGCGTGGGGACAAGTCTCATACAGACACATCTCCACCTCACTGCGTGGGGACACCATCTCATACAGACACATCTCCACCTCACTGCGTGGTGACACGTCTCATACTGACACATCTCTGCAAGGGACCTCCTCTCATACAGACACATCTCCACCTCACTGCGTGGGGACACCGTCTCATACAGACACATCTCCACCTCACTGCGTGGGGATACGTCTCATACAGACACATCTCCACCTCACTGCGTGGGGACACGTCTCATACAGACACATCTCCACCTCACTGCGTGGGGTCACGTCTTATACAGACACATCTCCACCTCACTGCGTGGGGGCACGTCTCATACAGACACATCTCCACCTCACTGCGTGGGGACACGTCTCATACAGAGACATCTCCACCTCACTGCATGGGGACACGTCTCATACAGACACATCTCCACCTCACTGCATGGCGACAAGTCTCATACAGACACATCTCCACCTCACTGCAAGGGACCTCTCCTCACACAGTCACATCTCCACATCTCTGCAAGGGACCACTCCTCACACAGACACATCTCCACATCTCGGCAAGGGACCTCCTCTCACACAGACACATCTCCACATCTCGGCAAGGGACCTCCTCTCACACAGACACATCTCCACCTCACTGCAAGGGACCTCCTCTCATACAGAGACATCTCCACATGTCTGCAAGGGTCCTCCTCTCATACAGACACATCTCCACCTCACTGCACTAGACCTCCTCTCATACAGACACATCTCCACCTCACTGCGTGGGGACACGTCTCATACAAACACATCTCCACCTCACTGCGTGGGACCTCTCCTCATACAGACACATCTCCACCCCACTGCGTGGGGACAAGTCTCATACAGACACATCTCCACCTCACTGCGTGGGGACACGTCTCATACAGACACATCTCCACCTCACTGCGTGGTGACACGTCTCATACTGACACATCTCTGCAAGGGACCTCCTCTCATACAGACACATCTCCACCTCACTGCGTGGGGACACCGTCTCATACAGACACATCCCCTCACTGCGTGGGGACACGTCTCATACAGACACATCTCCACCTCACTGCGTGGGGGCACGTCTCGTACAGACACATCTCCACCTCACTGCGTGGGGACACCATCTCATACAGACACATCTCCACCTCACTGCGTGGTGACACGTCTCATACTGACACATCTCTGCAAGGGACCTCCTCTCATACAGACACATCTCCACCTCACTGCGTAGGGACACGTCTCATACAGACACATCTCCACCTCACTGCGTAGGGACACGTCTCATACAGACACATCTCCATCTCACTGCGTGGGGGCACGTCTCATACAGACACATCTCACCTCAGTGCGTGGGGGCACGTCTCATACAGACACATCTCCACCTCACTGCGTTGGGGCACGTCTCATACAGACACATCTCCACCTCACTGCATGGGGACACATCTCATACAGAGACATCTCCACCTCACTGCAAGGGACCTCTCCTCACACAGACACATCTCCACATCTCTGCAAGGGACCTCTCCTCACACAGACACATTTCCACATCTCGGCAAGGGACCTCCTCTCACACAGACACATCTCCACCTCACTGCGTGGGGACACGTCTCATACAGACACATCTCCACCTCACTGCGTGGGGGCACGTCTCATACAGACACATCTCCACCTCACTGCGTGGGGACACGTCTCATACAGAGACATCTCCACCTCACTGCGTGGGGACAAGTCTCATACAGAGACATCTCCACATCACTGCGTGGGGACACGTCTCATACAGACACATCTCTACCTCACTGCATAGCGACAAGTCTCATACAGACACATCTCCATCTCACTGCAAGGGACCTCTCCTCACACAGACACATCTCCACATCTCGGCAAGGGACCTCCTCTCACACAGACACATCTCCACATCTCGGCAAGGGACCTCCTCTCCCACAGACACATCTCCACCTCACTGCAAGGGACCTCCTCTCATACAGAGACATCTCCACATCTCTACAAGGGTCCTCCTCTCATACAGACACATCTCCACCTCACTGCACTAGACCTCCTCTCATACAGACACATCTCCACCTCACTGCGTGGGGACAAGTCTCATACAGACACATCTCCACCTCACTGCGTGGGGACAAGTCTCATATAGATACATCTCCACATCTCTGCAAGGGACCTCCTCTCATACAGACACATTTCCACATCACTGCGTGGGGACAAGTCTCATACAGACACATCTCCACCTCACTGCAATGGACCTCTCCTCACACAGACACATCTCTGCAAGGGACCTCTCCTCACACAGACACATCTCCACATCTCTGCAAGGGACCTCCTCTCATACAGACACATCTCCACCTCACTGCTTGGGGACACCGTCTCATACAGACACATCTCCACCTCACTGCGTGGGGACACGTCTCATACAGACGCATCTCTGCAAGGCACCTCCTCTCATACAGAAACATTCCACCTCACTGCGTGGGGACACCGTCTCATACAGACACATCTCCACCTCATTGCGTGGGGACACGTCTCATACAGACACATCTCTGCAAGGGACCTCCTCTCATACAGACACATCTCCACCTCACTGCGAGGGGACACGTCACATACAGACACATCTCCACCACACTGCGTGGGGGCACGTCTCATACAGACACATCTCCACCTCACTGCATGGGGGCAAGTCTCATACAGACACATCTCCACCTCACTGCAAGGGACATCTCCTCACACAGACACATCTCTCCACATCTCTGCAAGGGACCTCTCCTCACACAGACACATCTCCACATCTCGGCAAGGGACCTCCTCTCACACAGACACATCTCCACATCTCGGCAAGGGACCTCCTCTCACACAGACACTTCTCCACCTCACTGCACTAGACCTCCTCTCATACAGAGACATCTCCACCTCACTGCGTGGGGACAAGTCTCATACAGACACATCTCCACCTCACTGCGTGGGGACAAGTCTCATATAGATACATCTCCACATCTCTGCAAGGGACCTCCTCTCATACAGACACATTTCCACCTCACTGCGTGGGGACACGTCTCACACAGACACATCTCCACCTCACTGCGTGGGGACACGTCTCATACAGACACATCTCCACCTCACTGCGTGGTGACACGTCTCATACTGACACATCTCTGCAAGGGACCTCCTCTCATACAGACACATCTCCACCTCACTGCGTGGGGACACCGTCTCATACAGACACATCTCCACCTCACTGCGTGGGGATAGGTCTCATACAGACACATCTCCACCTCACTGCGTGGGGACACGTCTCATACAGACACATCTCCACCTCACTGCGTGGGGTCACGTCTCATACAGACACATCTCCACCTCACTGCGTGGGGGCACGTCTCATACAGACACATCTCCACCTCACTGCGTGGGGACACGTCTCATACAGAGACATCTCCACCTCACTGCATGGGGACACGTCTCATACAGACACATCTCCACCTCACTGCATGGCGACAAGTCTCATACAGACACATCTCCACCTCACTGCAAGGGACCTCTCCTCACACAGACACATCTCCACATCTCTGCAAGGGACCACTCCTCACACAGACACATCTCCACATCTCGGCAAGGGACCTCCTCTCACACAGACACATCTCCACATCTCGGCAAGGGACCTCCTCTCACACAGACACATCTCCACCTCACTGCAAGGGACCTCCTCTCATACAGAGACATCTCCACATGTCTGCAAGGGTCCTCCTCTCATACAGACACATCTCCACCTCACTGCACTAGACCTCCTCTCATACAGACACATCTCCACCTCACTGCGTGGGGACACGTCTCATACAAACACATCTCCACCTCACTGCGTGGGACCTCTCCTCATACAGACACATCTCCACCCCACTGCGTGGGGACAAGTCTCATACAGACACATCTCCACCTCACTGCGTGGGGACACGTCTCATACAGACACATCTCCACCTCACTGCGTGGTGACACGTCTCATACTGACACAACTCTGCAAGGGACCTCCTCTCATACAGACACATCTCCACCTCACTGCGTGGGGACACCGTCTCATACAGACACATCCCCTCACTGCGTGGGGGCACGTCTCATACAGACACATCTCCACCTCACTGCGTGGGGACACGTCTCATACAGACAAATCTCCACCTCACTGCGTGGGGGCACGTCTCATACAGACACATCTCCACCTCACTGCGTGGGGGCACGTCTCATACAGACACATCTCCACCTCACTGCGTGGGGACACGTCTCATTCAGAGACATCTCCACCTCACTGCGTGGGGGCAAGTCTCATGCAGAGACATCTCCACCTCACTGCGTGGGGACACGTCTCACACAGACACATCTCCACATCTCGGCAGGGGACCTCTCCTCACACAGACACATCTCCACATCTCTGCAAGGGACCTCTCCTCACACAGACACATCTCCACATCTCGGCAAGGGACCTCCTCTCACACAGACACATCTCCACCTCACTGTACTAGACCTCCTCTCATACAGAGACATCTCCACCTCACTGCGTGGGGACAAGTCTCATACAGACACATCTCCACCTCACTGCGTGGGGACAAGTCTCATACAGACACATCTCCACCTCACTGCGTGGGGACAAGTCTCATATAGATACATCTCCACATCTCTGCAAGGGACCTCCTCTCATACAGACACATTTCCACCTCACTGCGTGGGGACACGTCTCACACAGACACATCTCCACCTCACTGCGTGGGGACACGTCTCATACAGACACATCTCCACCTCACTGCGTGGTGACACGTCTCATACTGACACATCTCTGCAAGGGACCTCCTCTCATACAGACACATCTCCACCTCACTGCGTGGGGACACCGTCTCATACAGACACATCTCCACCTCACTGCGTGGGGATAGGTCTCATACAGACACATCTCCACCTCACTGCGTGGGGACACGTCTCATACAGACACATCTCCACCTCACTGCGTGGGGTCACGTCTCATACAGACACATCTCCACCTCACTGCGTGGGGGCACTTCTCATACAGACACATCTCCACCTCACTGCGTGGGGACACGTCTCATACAGAGACATCTCCACCTCACTGCATGGGGACACGTCTCATACAGACACATCTCCACCTCACTGCATGGCGACAAGTCTCATACAGACACATCTCCACATCTCTGCAAGGGACCACTCCTCACACAGACACATCTCCACATCTCGGCAAGGGACCTCCTCTCACACAGACACATCTCCACATCTCGGCAAGGGACCTCCTCTCACACAGACACATCTCCACCTCACTGCAAGGGACCTCCTCTCATACAGAGACATCTCCACATGTCTGCAAGGGTCCTCCTCTCATACAGACACATCTCCACCTCACTGCACTAGACCTCCTCTCATACAGACACATCTCCACCTCACTGCGTGGGGACACGTCTCATACAAACACATCTCCACCTCACTGCGTGGGACCTCTCCTCATACAGACACATCTCCACCCCACTGCGTGGGGACAAGTCTCATACAGACACATCTCCACCTCACTGCGTGGGGACACGTCTCATACAGACACATCTCCACCTCACTGCGTGGTGACACGTCTCATACTGACACATCTCTGCAAGGGACCTCCTCTCATACAGACACATCTCCACCTCACTGCGTGGGGACACCGTCTCATACAGACACATCCCCTCACTGCGTGGGGGCACGTCTCATACAGACACATCTCCACCTCACTGCGTGGGGACACGTCTCATACAGACACATCTCCACCTCACTGCGTGGGGGCACGTCTCATACAGACACATCTCCACCTCACTGCACTAGACCTCCTCTCATACAGACACATCTCCACCTCACTGCGTGGGGACACGTCTCATACAAACACATCTCCACCTCACTGCGTGGGACCTCTCCTCATACAGACACATCTCCACCCCACTGCGTGGGGACAAGTCTCATACAGACACATCTCCACCTCACTGCGTGGGGACACGTCTCATACAGACACATCTCCACCTCACTGCGTGGTGACACGTCTCATACTGACACATCTCTGCAAGGGACCTCCTCTCATACAGACACATCTCCACCTCACTGCGTGGGGACACCGTCTCATACAGACACATCCCCTCACTGCGTGGGGGCACGTCTCATACAGACACATCTCCACCTCACTGCGTGGGGACACGTCTCATACAGACACATCTCCACCTCACTGCGTGGGGGCACGTCTCATACAGACACATCTCCACCTCACTGCGTGGGGACACGTCTCATACAGAGACATCTCCACCTCACTGCGTGGGGGCAAGTCTCATGCAGAGACATCTCCACCTCACTGCGTGGGGACACGTCTCACACAGACACATCTCCACATCTCGGCAAGGGACCTCCTCTCACACAGACACATCTCCACATCTCGGCAAGGGGCCTCCTCTCACACAGACACATCTCCACCTCACTGCAAGGGACCTCCTCTCATACAGAGACATCTCCACATCTCTACAAGGGTCCTCCTCTCATACAGACACATCTCAACCTCACTGCACTAGACCTCCTCTCATACAGACACATCTCCACCTCACTGAGTGGGGACAAGTCTCATACAGACACATCTCCACCTCACTGCGTGGGGACAAGTCTCATATAGATACATCTCCACATCTCTGCAAGGGACCTCCTCTCATACAGACACATTTCCACATCACTGCGTGGGGACAAGTCTCATACAGACACATCTCCACCTCACTGCGTGGGGACACCATCTCATACAGACACATCTCCACCTCACTGCGTGGGGACACGTCTCATACAGACACATCTCCACCTCACTTCGTGGTGACACGTCTCATACTGACACATCTCTGCAAGGGACCTCCTCTCATACAGACACATCTCCACCTCACTGCGTGGGGACACCGTCTCATACAGACATATCTCCACCTCACTGCGTGGGGACACGTCTCATACAGACACATCTCCACCTCACTGCGTGGGGACACGTCTCATACAGACACATCTCCACCTCACTGCGTGGGGGCACGTCTCATACAGACACATCTCCACCTCACTGCGTGGGGACACGTCTCATACAGACACATCTCCACCTCACTGCGTGGGGGCACGTCTCATACAGACACATCTCCACCTCACTGCGTGGGGGCACGTCTCATACAGACACATCTCCACCTCACTGCGTGGGGACACGTCTCATACAGAGACATCTCCACCTCATGCGTGGGGGCAAGTCTCATGCAGAGACATCTCCACCTCACTGCGTGGGGACACGTCTCACACAGACACATCTCCACATCTCGGCAAGGGACCTCCTCTCACACAGACACATCTCCACATCTCGGCAAGGGGCCTCCTCTCACACAGACACATCTCCACCTCACTGCAAGGGACCTCCTCTCATACAGAGACATCTCCACATCTCTACAAGGGTCCTCCTCTCATACAGACACATCTCAACCTCACTGCACTAGATCTCCTCTCATACAGACACATCTCCACCTCACTGCGTGGGGACAAGTCTCATACAGACACATCTCCACCTCACTGCGTGGGGACAAGTCTCATATAGATACATCTCCACATCTCTGCAAGGGACCTCCTCTCATACAGATATATTTCCACATCACTGCGTGGGGACAAGTCTCATACAGACACATCTCCACCTCACTGCGTGGAGACACCATCTCATACAGACACATCTCCACCTCACTGCGTGGGGACACGTCTCATACAGACACATCTCCACCTCACTGCGTGGTGACACGTCTCATACTGACACATCTCTGCAAGGGACCTCCTCTCATACAGACACATCTCCACCTCACTGCGTGGGGACACCGTCTCATACAGACACATCTCCACCTCACTGCGTGGGGACACGTCTCATACAGACACATCTCCACCTCACTGCGTGGGGACACGTCTCATACAGACACATCTCCACCTCACTGCGTGGGGGCACGTCTCATACAGACACATCTCCACCTCACTGCGTAGGGACACGTCTCATACAGACACATCTCCACCTCACTGCGTGGGGGCACGTCTCATACAGACACATCTCCACCTCACTGCGTGGGGACACGTCCCATACAGAGACATCTCCACCTCACTGCGTGGGGGCAAGTCTCATACAGAGACATCTCCACCTCACTGCGTGGGGACACGTCTCATACAGACACATCTCCACCTCACTGCATGGCGACAAGTCTCATATAGACACATCTCCACCTCACTGCAAGGGACATCTCCTCACACAGACACATCTCTCCACATCTCTGCAAGGGACCTCTCCTCACACAGACACATCTCCACATCTCGGCAAGGGACCTCCTCTCACACAGACACATCTCCACATCTCGGCAAGGGACCTCCTCTAATAAAGAGACATCTCCACCTCACTGCGTGGGGACAAGTCTCATACAGACACATCTCCACCTCACTGCGTGGGGACAAGTCTCATATAGATACATCTCCACATCTCTGCAAGGGACCTCCTCTCATACAGACACATTTCCACATCACTGCGTGGGGACAAGTCTCATACAGACACATCTCCACCTCACTGCGTGGGGACACCATCTCATACAGACACATCTCCACCTCACTGCGTGGGGACACGTCTCATACAGACACATCTCCACCTCACTGCGTGGTGACACGTCTCATACTGACACATCTCTGCAAGGACCTCCTCTCATACAGACACATCTCCACCTCACTGCGTGGGGACACCATCTCATACAGACACATCTCCACCTCACTGCGTGGGGACACCATCTCATACAGACACATCTCCACCTCACTGCGTGGGGACACGTCTCATACAGACACATCTCCACCTCACTGCGTGGTGACACGTCTCATACTGACACATCTCTGCAAGGACCTCCTCTCATACAGTCACATCTCCACCTCACTGCGTGGGGACACCGTCTCATACAGACACATCTCCACCTCACTGCGTGGGGACACGTCTCATACAGACACATCTCCACCTCACTGCGTGGGGACACGTCTCATACAGACACATCTCCACCTCACTGCGTGGGGGCACGTCTCATACAGACACATCTCCACCTCACTGCGTGGGGGCACGTCTCATACAGACACATCTCCACCTCACTGCGTGGGGACACGTCTCATACAGAGACATCTCCACCTCACTGCGTGGGGGCAAGTCTCATACAGAGACATCTCCACCTCACTGCGTGGGGACACGTCTCATACAGACACATCTCCACCTCACTGCATGGCGACAAGTCTCATACAGACACATCTCCACCTCACTGCAAGGGACTTCTCCTCACACAGACACATCTCCACATATCTGCAAGGCACCTCTCCTCACACAGACACATCTCCACATCTCGGCAAGGGACCTCCTCTCACACAGACACATCTCCACATCTCGGCAAGGGACCTCCTCTCACACAGACACATCTCCACCTCACTGCAAGGGACCTCCTCTCATACAGAGACATCTCCACATCTCTACAAGGGTCCTCCTCTCATACAGACACATCTCCACCTCACTGCACTAGACCTCCTCTCATACAGGCACATCTCCACCTCACTGCGTGGGGACAAGTCTCATACAGACACATCTCCACCTCACTGTGTGGGGACAAGTCTCATATAGATACATCTCCACATCTCTGCAAGGGACCTCCTCTCATACAGACACATTTCCACATCACTGCGTGGGGACTAGTCTCATACAGACACATCTCCACCTCACTGCAATGGACCTCTCCTCACTCAGACACATCTCTGCAAGGGACCTCTCCTCACACAGACACATCTCCACATCTCTGCAAGGGACCTCCTCTCATACAGACACATCTCCACCTCACTGCGTGGGGACACCGTCTCATACAGACACATCTCCACCTCACTGCGTGGGGACACGTCTCATACAGACACATCTCTGCAAGGGACCTCCTCTCATACAGACACATCTCCACCTCACTGCGTGGGGACACGTCTCATACAGACACATCTCCACCTCACTGCGTGGGGGCACGTCTCATACAGACACATCTCCACCTCACTGCGTGGGGACACGTCTCATACAGAGACATCTCCACCTCACTGCATGGGGGCAAGTCTCATACAGAGACATCTCCACCTCACTGCGTGGGGACACGTCTCATACAGACACATCTCCACCTCACTGCATGGCAACAAGTCCCATACAGACTCCTCTCCACCTCACTGCAAGGGACATCTCCTCACACAGACACATCTCCACATCTCTGCAAGGGACCTCTCCTCACACAGACACATCTCCACATCTCGGCAAGGGACCTCCTCTCACACAGACACATCTCCACATCTCGGCAAGGGACCTCCTCTCACACAGACACATCTCCACCTCACTGCACTAGACCTCCTCTCATACAGAGACATCTCCACCTCACTGCGTGGGGACAAGTCTCATACAGACACATCTCCACCACACTGCGTGGGGACAAGTCTCATATAGATACATCTCCACATCTCTGCAAGGGACCTCCTCTCATACAGACACATTTCCACATCACTGCGTGGGGACAAGTCTCATACAGACACATCTCCACCTCACTGCGTGTGGACACCATCTCATACAGACACATCTCCACCTCACTGCGTGGTGACACGTCTCATACTGACAAATCTCTGCAAGGGACCTCCTCTCATACAGACACATCTCCACCTCACTGCGTGGGGACACGTCTCATACAGACACATGTCCACCTCACTGCGTGGGGACACGTCTCATACAGACACATCTCCACCTCACTGCGTTTGGGCACGTCTCATACAGACACATCTCCACCTCACTGCGTAGGGACACGTCTCATACAGACACATCTCCACCTCACTGCGTAGGGTCACGTCTCATACAGACACATCTCCACCTCACTGCGTGGGGGCACGTCTCATACAGACACATCTCCACCTCACTGCGTGGGGGCACGTCTCATACAGACACATCTCCACATCTCGGCAAGGGACCTCCTCTCACACAGACACATCTCCACATCTCGGCAAGGGACCTCCTCTCACACAGACACATCTCCACCTCACTGCAAGGGACCTCCTCTCATACAGAGACATCTCCACATCTCTGCAAGGGTCCTCCTCTCATACAGACACATCTCCACCTCACTGCACTAGACCTCCTCTCATACAGACACATCTCCACCTCACTGCGTGGGGACACGTCTCATACAGACACATCTCCACCTCACTGCGTGGGACCTCTCCTCATACAGACACATCTCCACCTCACTGCGTGGGGACAAGTCTCATACAGACACATCTCCACCTCACTGCGTGGGGACACGTCTCATACAGACACATCTCCACCTCACTGCGTGGTGACACGTCTCATACTGACACATCTCTGCAAGGGACCTCCTCTCATACAGACACATCTCCACCTCACTGCGTGGGGACACCGTCTCATACAGACACATCCCCTCACTGCGTGGGGACACGTCTCATACAGACACATCTCCACCTCACTGCGTGGGGGCACGTCTCATACAGACACATCTCCACCTCACTGCGTGGGGACACCGTCTCATACAGACACATTTCCACCTCACTGCGTGGGGACACGTCTCATACAGACACATCTCCACCTCACTACGTGGGGACCTCCTCTCATACAGACACATCTCCACCTCACTGCGTGGGGACACGTCTCATACAGACACATCTCCACCTCACTGCGTGGGACCTCTCCTCATACAGACACATCTCCACCCCACTGCGTGGGGACAAGTCTCATACAGACACATCTCCACCTCACTGCATGGCGACAAGTCTCATACAGACACATCTCCACCTCACTGCAAGGGACATCTCTTCACACAGACACATCTCCACATCTCTGCAAGGGACCTCTCCTCACACAGACACATCTCCACATCTCGTCAAGGGACCTCCTCTCAGACAGACACATCTCCACATCTCGACAAGGGACCTCCTCTCACACAGACACATCTCCACCTCACTGCAAGGGACCTCCTCTCACACAGACACATCTCCACCTCACTGCACTAGACCTCCTCTCATACAGAGACATCTCCACCTCACTGCGTGGGGGCAAGTCTCCACCTCACTGCAAGGGACCTCCTCTCATACAGACACATTTCCACATCACTGCGTGGGGACAAGTCTCATACAGACACATCTCCACCTCACTGCGTGGGGACACCATCTCATACAGACACATCTCCACCTCACTGCGTGGGGACACGTCTCATACAGACACATCTCCACCTCACTGCGTGGTGACACGTCTCATACTGACACATCTCTGCAAGGGACCTCCTCTCATACAGACACATCTCCACCTCACTGCGTGGGGACACCGTCTCATACAGACACATCTCCACCTCACTGCGTGGGGACACGTCTCATACAGACACATCTCCACCTCACTGCATGGGGACACGTCTCATACAGACACATCTCCACCTCACTGCGTGGGGGCACGTCTCATACAGACACATCTCCACCTCACTGCGTGGGGACACGTCTCATACAGACACATCTCCACCTCACTGCGTGGGACCTCTCCTCATACAGACACATCTCCACCCCACTGCGTGGGGACAAGTCTCATACAGACACATCTCCACCTCACTGCGTGGGGACACGTCTCATACAGACACATCTCCACCTCACTGCGTGGGGGCACGTCTCATACAGACACATCTCCACCTCACTGCGTAGGGACACGTCTCATACAGACACATCTCCACCTCACTGCGTAGGGTGACGTCTCATACAGACACATCTCCACCTCACTGCGTGGGGGCACGTCTCATACAGACACATCTCCACCTCACTGCGTGGGGGCACGTCTCATACAGACACATCTCCACCTCACTGCGTGGTGACACGTCTCATACTGACACATCTCTGCAAGGGACCTCCTCTCATACAGACACATCTCCACCTCACTGCGTGGGGACACCGTCTCATACAGACACATCCCCTCACTGCGTGGGGACACGTCTCATACAGACACATCTCCACCTCACTGCGTGGGGACACGTCTCACACAGACACATCTCCACCTCACTGCGTGGGGGCACGTCTCATACAGACACATCTCCACCTCACTGCGTGGGGGCACGTCTCATACAGACACATCTCCACCTCACTGCGTGGGGACACGTCTCACACAGACACATCTCCACCTCACTGCGTAGGGACACGTCTCATACAGACACATCTCCACCTCACTGCGTGGGGGCACGTCTCATACAGACATATCTCCACCTCACTGCGTGGGGACACCGTCTCATACAGACACATCTCCACCTCACTGCGTGGGGACACGTCTCATACAGACACATCTCCACCTCACTGTGTGGGACCTCTCCTCATACAGACACATCTCCACCCCACTGCGTGGGGACAAGTCTCATACAGACACATCTCCACCTCACTGCATGGCGACAACTCTCATACAGACACATCTCCACCTCACTGCAAGGGACATCTCTTCACACAGACACATCTCCACATCTCTGCAAGGGACCTCTCCTCACACAGACACATCTCCACATCTCGGCAAGGGACCTCCTCTCACACAGACACATCTCCACATCTCGGCAAGGGACCTCCTCTCACACAGACACATCTCCACCTCACTGCAAGGGACCTCCTCTCACACAGACACATCTCCACCTCACTGCACTAGACCTCCTCTCATACAGAGACATCTCCACCTCACTGCGTGGGGACAAGTCTCATATAGATACATCTCCACCTCACTGCAAGGGACCTCCTCTCATACAGACACATTTCCACATCACTGCGTGGGGACAAGTCTCATACAGACACATCTCCACCTCACTGCGTGGGGACACCATCTCATACAGACACATCTCCACCTCACTGCGTGGGGACACGTCTCATACAGACACATCTCCACCTCACTGCGTGGTGACACGTCTCATACTGACACATCTCTGCAAGGGACCTCCTCTCATACAGACACATCTCCACCTCACTGCGTGGGGACACGTCTCATACAGACACATCTCCACCTCACTGCATGGGGGCACGTCTCATACAGACACATCTCCACCTCACTGCGTGGGGACACGTCTCATACAGACACATCTCCACCTCACTGCGTGGGGGCACGTCTCATACAGACACATCTCCACCTCACTGCGTGGGGGCACGTCTCATACAGACACATCTCCACCTCACTGCGTGGGGACACGTCTCATACAGAGACATCTCCACCTCACTGCGTGGGGGCAAGTCTCATACAGAGACATCTCCACCTCACTGCGCGGGGACACGTCTCATACAGACATATCTCCACCTCACTGCATGGCGACAAGTCTCATAAAGACACATCTCCACCTCACTGCAAGGGACATCTCCTCACACAGACACATCTCTCCACATCTCTGCAAGGGACCTCTCCTCACACAGACACATCTCCACATCTCGGCAAGGGACCTCCTCTCACACAGACACATCTCCACATCTCGGCAAGGACCTCCTCTCACACAGACACATCTCCACCTCACTGCACTAGACCTCCTCTCATAAAGAGACATCTCCACCTCACTGCGTGGGGACAAGTCTCATACAGACACATCTCCACCTCACTGCGTGGGGACAAGTCTCATATAGATACATCTCCACATCTCTGCAAGGGACCTCCTCTCATACAGACACATTTCCACATCACTGCGTGGGGACAAGTCTCATACAGACACATCTCCACCTCACTGCGTGGGGGCAAGTCTCATACAAAGACATCTCCACCTCACTGCGTGGGGACACGTCTCATACAGACACATCTCCACCTCACTGCATGGCGACAAGTCTCATACAGACACATCTCCACCTCACTGCAAGGGACCTCTCCTCACACAGACACATCTCCACATATCTGCAAGGCACCTCTCCTCACACAGACACATCTCCACATCTCGGCAAGGGACCTCCTCTCACACAGACACATCTCCACATCTCGGCAAGGGTCCTCCTCTCATACAGACACATCTCAACCTCACTGCACTAGACCTCCTCTCATACAGACACATCTCCACCTCACTGCGTGGGGACAAGTCTCATACAGACACATCTCCACCTCACTGCGTGGGGACACCATCTCATACAGACACATCTCCACCTCACTGCGTGGGGACACGTCTCATACAGACACATCTCCACCTCACTGCGTGGTGACACGTCTCATACTGACACATCTCTGCAAGGGACCTCCTCTTATACAGACACATCTCCACCTCACTGCGTGGGGACACCGTCTCATACAGACACATCTCCACCTCACTGCGTGGGGACACGTCTCATACAGACACATATCCACCTCACTGCGTGGGGGCACGTCTCATACAGACACATCTCCACCTCACTGCGTAGGGACGCGTCTCATACAGACACATCTCCACCTCACTGCGTGGGGGCAAGTCTCATACAGACACATCTCCACCTCACTGCGTGGGGACACGTCTCATACAGACACATCTCCACCTCACTGCGTGGGGACCTCCTCTCATACAGACACATCTCCACCTCACTGCGTGGGGACACCGTCTCATACAGACACATCTCCACCTCACTGCGTGGGGGCACGTCTCATACAGAGACATCTCCACCTCACTGCGTGGGGGCAAGTCTCATACAAAGACATCTCCACCTCACTGCATGGGGACACGTCTCATACAGACACATCTCCACCTCACTGCATGGCGACAAGTCTCATACAGACACATCTCCACCTCACTGCAAGGGACCTCTCCTCACACAGACACATCTCCACATATCTGCAAGGCACCTCTCCTCACACAGTCACATCTCCACATCTCGGCAAGGGACCTCCTCTCACACAGACACATCTCCACATCTCGGCAAGGGGCCTCCTCTCACACAGACACATCTCCACCTCACTGCAAGGAACCTCCTCTCATACAGAGACATCTCCACATCTCTACAAGGGTCCTCCTCTCATACAGACACATCTCAACCTCACTGCACTAGACCTCCTCTCATACAGACACATCTCCACCTCACTGCGTGGGGACAAGTCTCATACAGACACATCTCCACCTCACTGCGTGGGGACAAGTCTCATATAGATACATCTCCACATCTCTGCAATGGACCTACTCTCATACAGACACATTTCCACATCACTGCGTGGGGACAAGTCTCATACAGACACATCTCCACCTCACTGCGTGGGGACACCATCTCATACAGACACATCTCCACCTCACTGCGTGGGGACACGTCTCATACAGACACATCTCCACCTCACTGCATGGCGACAAGTCTCATACAGACACATCTCCACCTCACTGCAAGGGACCTCTCCTCACACAGACACATCTCCACATATCTGCAAGGCACCTCTCCTCACACAGACACATCTCCACATCTCGGCAAGGGACCTCCTCTCACACAGACACATCTCCACATCTCGGCAAGGGGCCTCCTCTCATACAGACACATCTCAACCTCACTGCACTAGACCTCCTCTCATACAGACACATCTCCACCTCACTGCGTGGGGACAAGTCTCATACAGACACATCTCCACCTCACTGCGTGGGGACACCATCTCATACAGACACATCTCCACCTCACTGCGTGGGGACACGTCTCATACAGACACATCTCCACCTCACTGCGTGGTGACACGTCTCATACTGACACATCTCTGCAAGGGACCTCCTCTTATACAGACACATCTCCACCTCACTGCGTGGGGACACCGTCTCATACAGACACATCTCCACCTCACTGCGTGGGGACACGTCTCATACAGACACATATCCACCTCACTGCGTGGGGGCACGTCTCATACAGACACATCTCCACCTCACTGCGTAGGGACGCGTCTCATACAGACACATCTCCACCTCACTGCGTGGGGGCAAGTCTCATACAGACACATCTCCACCTCACTGCGTGGGGACACGTCTCATACAGACACATCTCCACCTCACTGCGTGGGGACCTCCTCTCATACAGACACATCTCCACCTCACTGCGTGGGGACACCGTCTCATACAGACACATCTCCACCTCACTGCGTGGGGGCACGTCTCATACAGAGACATCTCCACCTCACTGCGTGGGGGCAAGTCTCATACAAAGACATCTCCACCTCACTGCATGGGGACACGTCTCATACAGACACATCTCCACCTCACTGCATGGCGACAAGTCTCATACAGACACATCTTCACCTCACTGCAAGGGACTTCTCCTCACACAGACACATCTCCACATATCTGCAAGGCACCTCTCCTCACACAGTCACATCTCCACATCTCGGCAAGGGACCTCCTCTCACACAGACACATCTCCACATCTCGGCAAGGGGCCTCCTCTCACACAGACACATCTCCACCTCACTGCAAGGAACCTCCTCTCATACAGAGACATCTCCACATCTCTACAAGGGTCCTCCTCTCATACAGACACATCTCAACCTCACTGCACTAGACCTCCTCTCATACAGACACATCTCCACCTCACTGCGTGGGGACAAGTCTCATACAGACACATCTCCACCTCACTGCGTGGGGACAAGTCTCATATAGATACATCTCCACATCTCTGCAATGGACCTCCTCTCATACAGACACATTTCCACATCACTGCGTGGGGACAAGTCTCATACAGACACATCTCCACCTCACTGCGTGGGGACACCATCTCATACAGACACATCTCCACCTCACTGCGTGGGGACACGTCTCATACAGACACATCTCCACCTCACTGCGTGGTGACACGTCTCATACTGACACATCTCTGCAAGGGACCTCCTCTCATACAGACACATCTCCACCTCACTGCGTGGGGACACCGTCTCATACAGACACATCTCCACCTCACTGCGTGGGGACACGTCTCATACAGACACATCTCCACCTCACTGCGTGGGGACACGTCTCATACAGACACATCTCCACCTCACTGCGTGGGGACACGTCTCACACAGACACATCTCCACCTCACTGTGTGGGGACACGTCTCATACAGACACATCTCCACCTCACTGCGTGAGGGCACGTCTCATACAGACACATCTCGGCAAGGGACCTCCTCTCACACAGACACATCTCCACCTCACTGCAAGGGACCTCCTCTCACACAGACACATCTCCACCTCACTGCACTAGACCTCCTCTCATACAGAGACATCTCCACCTCACTGCGTGGGGACAAGTCTCATACAGACACATCTCCACCTCACTGCGTGGGGACAAGTCTCCACCTCACTGCAAGGGACCTCCTCTCATACAGACACATTTCCAC
Organism: Ascaphus truei; assembly: GCF_040206685.1. Classification (NCBI taxonomy): domain Eukaryota; kingdom Metazoa; phylum Chordata; class Amphibia; order Anura; family Ascaphidae; genus Ascaphus; species Ascaphus truei. The sequence goes on from NW_027453814.1 coordinate 448,873, forward strand.
ATCACTGCGTGGGGACAAGTCTCATACAGACACATCTCCACCTCACTGCGTGGGGACACCATCTCATACAGACACATCTCCACCTCACTGCGTGGGGACACGTCTCATACAGACACATCTCCACCTCACTGCGTGGTGACACGTCTCATACTGACACATCTCTGCAAGGGACCTCCTCTCATACAGACACATCTCCACCTCACTGCGTGGGGACACGTCTCATACAGACACATCTCCACCTCACTGCATGGGGGCACGTCTCATACAGACACATCTCCACCTCACTGCGTGGGGACACGTCTCATACAGACACATCTCCACCTCACTGCGTGGGGGCACGTCTCATACAGACACATCTCCACCTCACTGCGTGGGGGCACGTATCATACAGACACATCTCCACCTCACTGCGTGGGGACACGTCTCATACAGAGACATCTCCACCTCACTGCGTGGGGGCAAGTCTCATACAGAGACATCGCCACCTCACTGCGCGGGGACACGTCTCATACAGACACATCTCCACCTCACTGCATGGCGACAAGTCTCATAAAGACACATCTCCACCTCACTGCAAGGGACATCTCCTCACACAGACACATCTCTCCACATCTCTGCAAGGGACCTCTCCTCACACAGACACATCTCCACATCTCGGCAAGGGACCTCCTCTCACACAGAAACATCTCCACATCTCGGCAAGGACCTCCTCTCACACAGACACATCTCCACCTCACTGCACTAGACCTCCTCTCATAAAGAGACATCTCCACCTCACTGCGTGGGGACAAGTCTCATACAGACACATCTCCACCTCACTGCGTGGGGACAAGTCTCATATAGATACATCTCCACATCTCTGCAAGGGACCTCCTCTCATACAGACACATTTCCACATCACTGCGTGGGGACAAGTCTCATACAGACACATCTCCACCTCACTGCGTGGGGGCAAGTCTCATACAAAGACATCTCCACCTCACTGCGTGGGGACACGTCTCATACAGACACATCTCCACCTCACTGCATGGCGACAAGTCTCATACAGACACATCTCCACCTCACTGCAAGGGACCTCTCCTCACACAGACACATCTCCACATATCTGCAAGGCACCTCTCCTCACACAGACACATCTCCACATCTCGGCAAGGGACCTCCTCTCACACAGACACATCTCCACATCTCGGCAAGGGGCCTCCTCTCATACAGACACATCTCAACCTCACTGCACTAGACCTCCTCTCATACAGACACATCTCCACCTCACTGCGTGGGGACAAGTCTCATACAGACACATCTCCACCTCACTGCGTGGGGACACCATCTCATACAGACACATCTCCACCTCACTGCGTGGGGACACGTCTCATACAGACACATCTCCACCTCACTGCGTGGTGACACGTCTCATACTGACACATCTCTGCAAGGGACCTCCTCTTATACAGACACATCTCCACCTCACTGCGTGGGGACACCGTCTCATACAGACACATCTCCACCTCACTGCGTGGGGACACGTCTCATACAGACACATATCCACCTCACTGCGTGGGGGCATGTCTCATACAGACACATCTCCACCTCACTGCGTAGGGACGCGTCTCATACAGACACATCTCCACCTCACTGCGTGGGGGCAAGTCTCATACAGACACATCTCCACCTCACTGCGTGGGGACACGTCTCATACAGACACATCTCCACCTCACTGCGTGGGGACCTCCTCTCATACAGACACATCTCCACCTCACTGCGTGGGGACACCGTCTCATACAGACACATCTCCACCTCACTGCGTGGGGGCACGTCTCATACAGAGACATCTCCACCTCACTGCGTGGGGGCAAGTCTCATACAAAGACATCTCCACCTCACTGCATGGGGACACGTCTCATACAGACACATCTCCACCTCACTGCATGGCGACAAGTCTCATACAGACACATCTCCACCTCACTGCAAGGGACCTCTCCTCACACAGACACATCTCCACATATCTGCAAGGCACCTCTCCTCACACAGTCACATCTCCACATCTCGGCAAGGGACCTCCTCTCACACAGACACATCTCCACATCTCGGCAAGGGGCCTCCTCTCACACAGACACATCTCCACCTCACTGCAAGGAACCTCCTCTCATACAGAGACATCTCCACATCTCTACAAGGGTCCTCCTCTCATACAGACACATCTCAACCTCACTGCACTAGACCTCCTCTCATACAGACACATCTCCACCTCACTGCGTGGGGACAAGTCTCATACAGACACATCTCCACCTCACTGCGTGGGGACAAGTCTCATATAGATACATCTCCACATCTCTGCAATGGACCTCCTCTCATACAGACACATTTCCACATCACTGCGTGGGGACAAGTCTCATACAGACACATCTCCACCTCACTGCGTGGGGACACCATCTCATACAGACACATCTCCACCTCACTGCGTGGGGACACGTCTCATACAGACACATCTCCACCTCACTGCATGGCGACAAGTCTCATACAGACACATCTCCACCTCACTGCAAGGGACTTCTCCTCACACAGACACATCTCCACATATCTGCAAGGCACCTCTCCTCACACAGACACATCTCCACATCTCGGCAAGGGACCTCCTCTCACACAGACACATCTCCACATCTCGGCAAGGGACCTCCTCTCACACAGACACATCTCCACCTCACTGCAAGGGACCTCCTCTCATACAGAGACATCTCCACATCTCTACAAGGGTCCTCCTCTCATACAGACACATCTCCACCTCACTGCACTAGACCTCCTCTCATACAGGCACATCTCCACCTCACTGCGTGGGGACAAGTCTCATACAGACACATCTCCACCTCACTGTGTGGGGACAAGTCTCATATAGATACATCTCCACATCTCTGCAAGGGACCTCCTCTCATACAGACACATTTCCACATCACTGCGTGGGGACTAGTCTCATACAGACACATCTCCACCTCACTGCAATGGACCTCTCCTCACTCAGACACATCTCTGCAAGGGACCTCTCCTCACACAGACACATCTCCACATCTCTGCAAGGGACCTCCTCTCATACAGACACATCTCCACCTCACTGCGTGGGGACACCGTCTCATACAGACACATCTCCACCTCACTGCGTGGGGACACGTCTCATACAGACACATCTCTGCAAGGGACCTCCTCTCATACAGACACATCTCCACCTCACTGCGTGGGGACACGTCTCATACAGACACATCTCCACCTCACTGCGTGGGGGCACGTCTCATACAGACACATCTCCACCTCACTGCGTGGGGACACGTCTCATACAGAGACATCTCCACCTCACTGCATGGGGGCAAGTCTCATACAGAGACATCTCCACCTCACTGCGTGGGGACACGTCTCATACAGACACATCTCCACCTCACTGCATGGCAACAAGTCCCATACAGACTCATCTCCACCTCACTGCAAGGGACATCTCCTCACACAGACACATCTCCACATCTCTGCAAGGGACCTCTCCTCACACAGACACATCTCCACATCTCGGCAAGGGACCTCCTCTCACACAGACACATCTCCACATCTCGGCAAGGGACCTCCTCTCACACAGACACATCTCCACCTCACTGCACTAGACCTCCTCTCATACAGAGACATCTCCACCTCACTGCGTGGGGACAAGTCTCATACAGACACATCTCCACCACACTGCGTGGGGACAAGTCTCATATAGATACATCTCCACATCTCTGCAAGGGACCTCCTCTCATACAGACACATTTCCACATCACTGCGTGGGGACAAGTCTCATACAGACACATCTCCACCTCACTGCGTGTGGACACCATCTCATACAGACACATCTCCACCTCACTGCGTGGTGACACGTCTCATACTGACAAATCTCTGCAAGGGACCTCCTCTCATACAGACACATCTCCACATCACTGCGTGGGGACAAGTCTCATACAGACACATCTCCACCTCACTGCGTGGGGACACCATCTCATACAGACACATCTCCACCTCACTGCGTGGGGACACGTCTCATACAGACACATCTCCACCTCACTGCATGGCGACAAGTCTCATACAGACACATCTCCACCTCACTGCAAGGGACTTCTCCTCACACAGACACATCTCCACATATCTGCAAGGCACCTCTCCTCACACAGACACATCTCCACATCTCGGCAAGGGACCTCCTCTCACACAGACACATCTCCACATCTCGGCAAGGGACCTCCTCTCACACAGACACATCTCCACCTCACTGCAAGGGACCTCCTCTCATACAGAGACATCTCCACATCTCTACAAGGGTCCTCCTCTCATACAGACACATCTCCACCTCACTGCACTAGACCTCCTCTCATACAGGCACATCTCCACCTCACTGCGTGGGGACAAGTCTCATACAGACACATCTCCACCTCACTGTGTGGGGACAAGTCTCATATAGATACATCTCCACATCTCTGCAAGGGACCTCCTCTCATACAGACACATTTCCACATCACTGCGTGGGGACTAGTCTCATACAGACACATCTCCACCTCACTGCAATGGACCTCTCCTCACTCAGACACATCTCTGCAAGGGACCTCTCCTCACACAGACACATCTCCACATCTCTGCAAGGGACCTCCTCTCATACAGACACATCTCCACCTCACTGCGTGGGGACACCGTCTCATACAGACACATCTCCACCTCACTGCGTGGGGACACGTCTCATACAGACACATCTCTGCAAGGGACCTCCTCTCATACAGACACATCTCCACCTCACTGCGTGGGGACACGTCTCATACAGACACATCTCCACCTCACTGCGTGGGGGCACGTCTCATACAGACACATCTCCACCTCACTGCGTGGGGACACGTCTCATACAGAGACATCTCCACCTCACTGCATGGGGGCAAGTCTCATACAGAGACATCTCCACCTCACTGCGTGGGGACACGTCTCATACAGACACATCTCCACCTCACTGCATGGCAACAAGTCCCATACAGACTCATCTCCACCTCACTGCAAGGGACATCTCCTCACACAGACACATCTCCACATCTCTGCAAGGGACCTCTCCTCACACAGACACATCTCCACATCTCGGCAAGGGACCTCCTCTCACACAGACACATCTCCACATCTCGGCAAGGGACCTCCTCTCACACAGACACATCTCCACCTCACTGCACTAGACCTCCTCTCATACAGAGACATCTCCACCTCACTGCGTGGGGACAAGTCTCATACAGACACATCTCCACCACACTGCGTGGGGACAAGTCTCATATAGATACATCTCCACATCTCTGCAAGGGACCTCCTCTCATACAGACACATTTCCACATCACTGCGTGGGGACAAGTCTCATACAGACACATCTCCACCTCACTGCGTGTGGACACCATCTCATACAGACACATCTCCACCTCACTGCGTGGTGACACGTCTCATACTGACAAATCTCTGCAAGGGACCTCCTCTCATACAGACACATCTCCACCTCACTGCGTGGGGACACGTCTCATACAGACACATGTCCACCTCACTGCGTGGGGACACGTCTCATACAGACACATCTCCACCTCACTGCGTGGGGGCACGTCTCATACAGACACATCTCCACCTCACTGCGTAGGGACACGTCTCATACAGACACATCTCCACCTCACTGCGTAGGGTCACGTCTCATACAGACACATCTCCACCTCACTGCGTGGGGGCACGTCTCATACAGACACATCTCCACCTCACTGCGTGGGGGCACGTCTCATACAGACACATCTCCACATCTCGGCAAGGGACCTCCTCTCACACAGACACATCTCCACATCTCGGCAAGGGACCTCCTCTCACACAGACACATCTCCACCTCACTGCAAGGGACCTCCTCTCATACAGAGACATCTCCACATCTCTGCAAGGGTCCTCCTCTCATACAGACACATCTCCACCTCACTGCACTAGACCTCCTCTCATACAGACACATCTCCACCTCACTGCGTGGGGACACGTCTCATACAGACACATCTCCACCTCACTGCGTGGGACCTCTCCTCATACAGACACATCTCCACCTCACTGCGTGGGGACAAGTCTCATACAGACACATCTCCACCTCACTGCGTGGGGACACGTCTCATACAGACACATCTCCACCTCACTGCGTGGTGACACGTCTCATACTGACACATCTCTGCAAGGGACCTCCTCTCATACAGACACATCTCCACCTCACTGCGTGGGGACACCGTCTCATACAGACACATCCCCTCACTGCGTGGGGACACGTCTCATACAGACACATCTCCACCTCACTGCGTGGGGGCACGTCTCATACAGACACATCTCCACCTCACTGCGTGGGGACACCGTCTCATACAGACACATTTCCACCTCACTGCGTGGGGACACGTCTCATACAGACACATCTCCACCTCACTACGTGGGGACCTCCTCTCATACAGACACATCTCCACCTCACTGCGTGGGGACACGTCTCATACAGACACATCTCCACCTCACTGCGTGGGACCTCTCCTCATACAGACACATCTCCACCCCACTGCGTGGGGACAAGTCTCATACAGACACATCTCCACCTCACTGCATGGCGACAAGTCTCATACAGACACATCTCCACCTCACTGCAAGGGACATCTCTTCACACAGACACATCTCCACATCTCTGCAAGGGACCTCTCCTCACACAGACACATCTCCACATCTCGTCAAGGGACCTCCTCTCAGACAGACACATCTCCACATCTCGACAAGGGACCTCCTCTCACACAGACACATCTCCACCTCACTGCAAGGGACCTCCTCTCACACAGACACATCTCCACCTCACTGCACTAGACCTCCTCTCATACAGAGACATCTCCACCTCACTGCGTGGGGGCAAGTCTCCACCTCACTGCAAGGGACCTCCTCTCATACAGACACATTTCCACATCACTGCGTGGGGACAAGTCTCATACAGACACATCTCCACCTCACTGCGTGGGGACACCATCTCATACAGACACATCTCCACCTCACTGCGTGGGGACACGTCTCATACAGACACATCTCCACCTCACTGCGTGGTGACACGTCTCATACTGACACATCTCTGCAAGGGACCTCCTCTCATACAGACACATCTCCACCTCACTGCGTGGGGACACCGTCTCATACAGACACATCTCCACCTCACTGCGTGGGGACACGTCTCATACAGACACATCTCCACCTCACTGCATGGGGACACGTCTCATACAGACACATCTCCACCTCACTGCGTGGGGGCACGTCTCATACAGACACATCTCCACCTCACTGCGTGGGGACACGTCTCATACAGACACATCTCCACCTCACTGCGTGGGACCTCTCCTCATACAGACACATCTCCACCCCACTGCGTGGGGACAAGTCTCATACAGACACATCTCCACCTCACTGCGTGGGGACACGTCTCATACAGACACATCTCCACCTCACTGCGTGGGGGCACGTCTCATACAGACACATCTCCACCTCACTGCGTAGGGACACGTCTCATACAGACACATCTCCACCTCACTGCGTAGGGTGACGTCTCATACAGACACATCTCCACCTCACTGCGTGGGGGCACGTCTCATACAGACACATCTCCACCTCACTGCGTGGGGGCACGTCTCATACAGACACATCTCCACCTCACTGCGTGGTGACACGTCTCATACTGACACATCTCTGCAAGGGACCTCCTCTCATACAGACACATCTCCACCTCACTGCGTGGGGACACCGTCTCATACAGACACATCCCCTCACTGCGTGGGGACACGTCTCATACAGACACATCTCCACCTCACTGCGTGGGGACACGTCTCACACAGACACATCTCCACCTCACTGCGTGGGGGCACGTCTCATACAGACACATCTCCACCTCACTGCGTGGGGGCACGTCTCATACAGACACATCTCCACCTCACTGCGTGGGGACACGTCTCACACAGACACATCTCCACCTCACTGCGTAGGGACACGTCTCATACAGACACATCTCCACCTCACTGCGTGGGGGCACGTCTCATACAGACATATCTCCACCTCACTGCGTGGGGACACCGTCTCATACAGACACATCTCCACCTCACTGCGTGGGGACACGTCTCATACAGACACATCTCCACCTCACTGTGTGGGACCTCTCCTCATACAGACACATCTCCACCCCACTGCGTGGGGACAAGTCTCATACAGACACATCTCCACCTCACTGCATGGCGACAACTCTCATACAGACACATCTCCACCTCACTGCAAGGGACATCTCTTCACACAGACACATCTCCACATCTCTGCAAGGGACCTCTCCTCACACAGACACATCTCCACATCTCGGCAAGGGACCTCCTCTCACACAGACACATCTCCACATCTCGGCAAGGGACCTCCTCTCACACAGACACATCTCCACCTCACTGCAAGGGACCTCCTCTCACACAGACACATCTCCACCTCACTGCACTAGACCTCCTCTCATACAGAGACATCTCCACCTCACTGCGTGGGGACAAGTCTCATACAGACACATCTCCACCTCACTGCGTGGGGACAAGTCTCCACCTCACTGCAAGGGACCTCCTCTCATACAGACACATTTCCACATCACTGCGTGGGGACAAGTCTCATACAGACACATCTCCACCTCACTGCGTGGGGACACCATCTCATACAGACACATCTCCACCTCACTGCGTGGGGACACGTCTCATACAGACACATCTCCACCTCACTGCGTGGTGACACGTCTCATACTGACACATCTCTGCAAGGGACCTCCTCTCATACAGACACATCTCCACCTCACTGCGTGGGGACACGTCTCATACAGACACATCTCCACCTCACTGCATGGGGGCACGTCTCATACAGACACATCTCCACCTCACTGCGTGGGGACACGTCTCATACAGACACATCTCCACCTCACTGCGTGGGGGCACGTCTCATACAGACACATCTCCACCTCACTGCGTGGGGGCACGTCTCATACAGACACATCTCCACCTCACTGCGTGGGGACACGTCTCATACAGACACATCTCCACCTCACTGCATGGCGACAAGTCTCATACAGACACATCTCCACCTCACTGCAAGGGACTTCTCCTCACACAGACACATCTCCACATATCTGCAAGGCACCTCTCCTCACACAGACACATCTCCACATCTCGGCAAGGGACCTCCTCTCACACAGACACATCTCCACATCTCGGCAAGGGACCTCCTCTCACACAGACACATCTCCACCTCACTGCAAGGGACCTCCTCTCATACAGAGACATCTCCACATCTCTACAAGGGTCCTCCTCTCATACAGACACATCTCCACCTCACTGCACTAGACCTCCTCTCATACAGGCACATCTCCACCTCACTGCGTGGGGACAAGTCTCATACAGACACATCTCCACCTCACTGTGTGGGGACAAGTCTCATATAGATACATCTCCACATCTCTGCAAGGGACCTCCTCTCATACAGACACATTTCCACATCACTGCGTGGGGACTAGTCTCATACAGACACATCTCCACCTCACTGCAATGGACCTCTCCTCACTCAGACACATCTCTGCAAGGGACCTCTCCTCACACAGACACATCTCCACATCTCTGCAAGGGACCTCCTCTCATACAGACACATCTCCACCTCACTGCGTGGGGACACCGTCTCATACAGACACATCTCCACCTCACTGCGTGGGGACACGTCTCATACAGACACATCTCTGCAAGGGACCTCCTCTCATACAGACACATCTCCACCTCACTGCGTGGGGACACGTCTCATACAGACACATCTCCACCTCACTGCGTGGGGGCACGTCTCATACAGACACATCTCCACCTCACTGCGTGGGGACACGTCTCATACAGAGACATCTCCACCTCACTGCATGGGGGCAAGTCTCATACAGAGACATCTCCACCTCACTGCGTGGGGACACGTCTCATACAGACACATCTCCACCTCACTGCATGGCAACAAGTCCCATACAGACTCATCTCCACCTCACTGCAAGGGACATCTCCTCACACAGACACATCTCCACATCTCTGCAAGGGACCTCTCCTCACACAGACACATCTCCACATCTCGGCAAGGGACCTCCTCTCACACAGACACATCTCCACATCTCGGCAAGGGACCTCCTCTCACACAGACACATCTCCACCTCACTGCACTAGACCTCCTCTCATACAGAGACATCTCCACCTCACTGCGTGGGGACAAGTCTCATACAGACACATCTCCACCACACTGCGTGGGGACAAGTCTCATATAGATACATCTCCACATCTCTGCAAGGGACCTCCTCTCATACAGACACATTTCCACATCACTGCGTGGGGACAAGTCTCATACAGACACATCTCCACCTCACTGCGTGTGGACACCATCTCATACAGACACATCTCCACCTCACTGCGTGGTGACACGTCTCATACTGACAAATCTCTGCAAGGGACCTCCTCTCATACAGACACATCTCCACCTCACTGCGTGGGGACACGTCTCATACAGACACATGTCCACCTCACTGCGTGGGGACACGTCTCATACAGACACATCTCCACCTCACTGCGTGGGGGCACGTCTCATACAGACACATCTCCACCTCACTGCGTAGGGACACGTCTCATACAGACACATCTCCACCTCACTGCGTAGGGTCACGTCTCATACAGACACATCTCCACCTCACTGCGTGGGGGCACGTCTCATACAGACACATCTCCACCTCACTGCGTGGGGGCACGTCTCATACAGACACATCTCCACATCTCGGCAAGGGACCTCCTCTCACACAGACACATCTCCACATCTCGGCAAGGGACCTCCTCTCACACAGACACATCTCCACCTCACTGCAAGGGACCTCCTCTCATACAGAGACATCTCCACATCTCTGCAAGGGTCCTCCTCTCATACAGACACATCTCCACCTCACTGCACTAGACCTCCTCTCATACAGACACATCTCCACCTCACTGCGTGGGGACACGTCTCATACAGACACATCTCCACCTCACTGCGTGGGACCTCTCCTCATACAGACACATCTCCACCTCACTGCGTGGGGACAAGTCTCATACAGACACATCTCCACCTCACTGCGTGGGGACACGTCTCATACAGACACATCTCCACCTCACTGCGTGGTGACACGTCTCATACTGACACATCTCTGCAAGGGACCTCCTCTCATACAGACACATCTCCACCTCACTGCGTGGGGACACCGTCTCATACAGACACATCCCCTCACTGCGTGGGGACACGTCTCATACAGACACATCTCCACCTCACTGCGTGGGGGCACGTCTCATACAGACACATCTCCACCTCACTGCGTGGGGACACCGTCTCATACAGACACATTTCCACCTCACTGCGTGGGGACACGTCTCATACAGACACATCTCCACCTCACTACGTGGGGACCTCCTCTCATACAGACACATCTCCACCTCACTGCGTGGGGACACGTCTCATACAGACACATCTCCACCTCACTGCGTGGGACCTCTCCTCATACAGACACATCTCCACCCCACTGCGTGGGGACAAGTCTCATACAGACACATCTCCACCTCACTGCATGGCGACAAGTCTCATACAGACACATCTCCACCTCACTGCAAGGGACATCTCTTCACACAGACACATCTCCACATCTCTGCAAGGGACCTCTCCTCACACAGACACATCTCCACATCTCGTCAAGGGACCTCCTCTCAGACAGACACATCTCCACATCTCGACAAGGGACCTCCTCTCACACAGACACATCTCCACCTCACTGCAAGGGACCTCCTCTCACACAGACACATCTCCACCTCACTGCACTAGACCTCCTCTCATACAGAGACATCTCCACCTCACTGCGTGGGGGCAAGTCTCCACCTCACTGCAAGGGACCTCCTCTCATACAGACACATTTCCACATCACTGCGTGGGGACAAGTCTCATACAGACACATCTCCACCTCACTGCGTGGGGACACCATCTCATACAGACACATCTCCACCTCACTGCGTGGGGACACGTCTCATACAGACACATCTCCACCTCACTGCGTGGGGACACGTCTCATACTGACACATCTCTGCAAGGGACCTCCTCTCATACAGACACATCTCCACCTCACTGCGTGGGGACACCGTCTCATACAGACACATCTCCACCTCACTGCGTGGGGACACGTCTCATACAGACACATCTCCACCTCACTGCATGGGGACACGTCTCATACAGACACATCTCCACCTCACTGCGTGGGGGCACGTCTCATACAGACACATCTCCACCTCACTGCGTGGGGACACGTCTCATACAGACACATCTCCACCTCACTGCGTGGGACCTCTCCTCATACAGACACATCTCCACCCCACTGCGTGGGGACAAGTCTCATACAGACACATCTCCACCTCACTGCGTGGGGACACGTCTCATACAGACACATCTCCACCTCACTGCGTGGGGGCACGTCTCATACAGACACATCTCCACCTCACTGCGTAGGGACACGTCTCATACAGACACATCTCCACCTCACTGCGTAGGGTGACGTCTCATACAGACACATCTCCACCTCACTGCGTGGGGGCACGTCTCATACAGACACATCTCCACCTCACTGCGTGGGGGCACGTCTCATACAGACACATCTCCACCTCACTGCGTGGTGACACGTCTCATACTGACACATCTCTGCAAGGGACCTCCTCTCATACAGACACATCTCCACCTCACTGCGTGGGGACACCGTCTCATACAGACACATCCCCTCACTGCGTGGGGACACGTCTCATACAGACACATCTCCACCTCACTGCGTGGGGACACGTCTCACACAGACACATCTCCACCTCACTGCGTGGGGGCACGTCTCATACAGACACATCTCCACCTCACTGCGTGGGGGCACGTCTCATACAGACACATCTCCACCTCACTGCGTGGGGACACGTCTCACACAGACACATCTCCACCTCACTGCGTAGGGACACGTCTCATACAGACACATCTCCACCTCACTGCGTGGGGGCACGTCTCATACAGACATATCTCCACCTCACTGCGTGGGGACACCGTCTCATACAGACACATCTCCACCTCACTGCGTGGGGACACGTCTCATACAGACACATCTCCACCTCACTGTGTGGGACCTCTCCTCATACAGACACATCTCCACCCCACTGCGTGGGGACAAGTCTCATACAGACACATCTCCACCTCACTGCATGGCGACAACTCTCATACAGACACATCTCCACCTCACTGCAAGGGACATCTCTTCACACAGACACATCTCCACATCTCTGCAAGGGACCTCTCCTCACACAGACACATCTCCACATCTCGGCAAGGGACCTCCTCTCACACAGACACATCTCCACATCTCGGCAAGGGACCTCCTCTCACACAGACACATCTCCACCTCACTGCAAGGGACCTCCTCTCACACAGACACATCTCCACCTCACTGCACTAGACCTCCTCTCATGCAGAGACATCTCCACCTCACTGCGTGGGGACAAGTCTCATACAGACACATCTCCACCTCACTGCGTGGGGACAAGTCTCCACCTCACTGCAAGGGACCTCCTCTCATACAGACACATTTCCACATCACTGCGTGGGGACAAGTCTCATACAGACACATCTCCACCTCACTGCGTGGGGACACCATCTCATACAGACACATCTCCACCTCACTGCGTGGGGACACGTCTCATACAGACACATCTCCACCTCACTGCGTGGTGACACGTCTCATACTGACACATCTCTGCAAGGGACCTCCTCTCATACAGACACATCTCCACCTCACTGCGTGGGGACACGTCTCATACAGACACATCTCCACCTCACTGCATGGGGGCACGTCTCATACAGACACATCTCCACCTCACTGCGTGGGGACACGTCTCATACAGACACATCTCCACCTCACTGCGTGGGGGCACGTCTCATACAGACACATCTCCACCTCACTGCGTGGGGGCACGTCTCATACAGACACATCTCCACCTCACTGCGTGGGGACACGTCTCATACAGAGACATCTCCACCTCACTGCGTGGGGGCAAGTCTCATACAGAGACATCTCCACCTCACTGCGCGGGGACACGTCTCATACAGACACATCTCCACCTCACTGCATGGCGACAAGTCTCATAAAGACACATCTCCACCTCACTGCAAGGGACATCTCCTCACACAGACACATCTCTCCACATCTCTGCAAGGGACCTCTCCTCACACAGACACATCTCCACATCTCGGCAAGGGACCTCCTCTCACACAGACACATCTCCACATCTCGGCAAGGACCTCCTCTCACACAGACACATCTCCACCTCACTGCACTAGACCTCCTCTCACACAGACACATCTCCACCTCACTGCGTGGGGACAAGTCTCATATAGACACATCTCCACCTCACTGCGTGGGGACAAGTCTCATATAGACACATCTCCACCTCACTGCGTGGGGACAAGTCTCATATAGATACATCTCCACATCTCTGCAAGGGACCTCCTCTCATACAGACACATTTCCACATCACTGCGTGGGGACAAGTCTCATACAGACACATCTCCACCTCACTGCGTGGGGGCAAGTCTCATACAAAGACATCTCCACCTCACTGCGTGGGGACACGTCTCATACAGACACATCTCCACCTCACTGCATGGCGACAAGTCTCATACAGACACATCTCCACCTCACTGCAAGGGACCTCTCCTCACACAGACACATCTCCACATATCTGCAAGGCACCTCTCCTCACACAGACACATCTCCACATCTCGGCAAGGGACCTCCTCTCACACAGACACATCTCCACATCTCGGCAAGGGTCCTCCTCTCATACAGACACATCTCAACCTCACTGCACTAGACCTCCTCTCATACAGACACATCTCCACCTCACTGCGTGGGGACAAGTCTCATACAGACACATCTCCACCTCACTGCGTGGGGACACCATCTCATACAGACACATCTCCACCTCACTGCGTGGGGACACGTCTCATACAGACACATCTCCACCTCACTGCGTGGTGACACGTCTCATACTGACACATCTCTGCAAGGGACCTCCTCTTATACAGACACATCTCCACCTCACTGCGTGGGGACACCGTCTCATACAGACACATCTCCACCTCACTGCGTGGGGACACGTCTCATACAGACACATATCCACCTCACTGCGTGGGGGCACGTCTCATACAGACACATCTCCACCTCACTGCGTAGGGACGCGTCTCATACAGACACATCTCCACCTCACTGCGTGGGGGCAAGTCTCATACAGACACATCTCCACCTCACTGCGTGGGGACACGTCTCATACAGACACATCTCCACCTCACTGCGTGGGGACCTCCTCTCATACAGACACATCTCCACCTCACTGCGTGGGGACACCGTCTCATACAGACACATCTCCACCTCACTGCGTGGGGGCACGTCTCATACAGAGACATCTCCACCTCACTGCGTGGGGGCAAGTCTCATACAAAGACATCTCCACCTCACTGCATGGGGACACGTCTCATACAGACACATCTCCACCTCACTGCATGGCGACAAGTCTCATACAGACACATCTCCACCTCACTGCAAGGGACCTCTCCTCACACAGACACATCTCCACATATCTGCAAGGCACCTCTCCTCACACAGTCACATCTCCACATCTCGGCAAGGGACCTCCTCTCACACAGACACATCTCCACATCTCGGCAAGGGGCCTCCTCTCACACAGACACATCTCCACCTCACTGCAAGGAACCTCCTCTCATACAGAGACATCTCCACATCTCTACAAGGGTCCTCCTCTCATACAGACACATCTCAACCTCACTGCTCTAGACCTCCTCTCATACAGACACATCTCCACCTCACTGCGTGGGGACAAGTCTCATACAGACACATCTCCACCTCACTGCGTGGGGACAAGTCTCATATAGATACATCTCCACATCTCTGCAATGGACCTCCTCTCATACAGACACATTTCCACATCACTGCGTGGGGACAAGTCTCATACAGACACATCTCCACCTCACTGCGTGGGGACACCATCTCATACAGACACATCTCCACCTCACTGCGTGGGGACACGTCTCATACAGACACATCTCCACCTCACTGCATGGCGACAAGTCTCATACAGACACATCTCCACCTCACTGCAAGGGACCTCTCCTCACACAGACACATCTCCACATATCTGCAAGGCACCTCTCCTCACACAGACACATCTCCACATCTCGGCAAGGGACCTCCTCTCACACAGACACATCTCCACATCTCGGCAAGGGGCCTCCTCTCATACAGACACATCTCAACCTCACTGCACTAGACCTCCTCTCATACAGACACATCTCCACCTCACTGCGTGGGGACAAGTCTCATACAGACACATCTCCACCTCACTGCGTGGGGACACCATCTCATACAGACACATCTCCACCTCACTGCGTGGGGACACGTCTCATACAGACACATCTCCACCTCACTGCGTGGTGACACGTCTCATACTGACACATCTCTGCAAGGGACCTCCTCTTATACAGACACATCTCCACCTCACTGCGTGGGGACACCGTCTCATACAGACACATCTCCACCTCACTGCGTGGGGACACGTCTCATACAGACACATATCCACCTCACTGCGTGGGGGCACGTCTCATACAGACACATCTCCACCTCACTGCGTAGGGACGCGTCTCATACAGACACATCTCCACCTCACTGCGTGGGGGCAAGTCTCATACAGACACATCTCCACCTCACTGCGTGGGGACACGTCTCATACAGACACATCTCCACCTCACTGCGTGGGGACCTCCTCTCATACAGACACATCTCCACCTCACTGCGTGGGGACACCGTCTCATACAGACACATCTCCACCTCACTGCGTGGGGGCACGTCTCATACAGAGACATCTCCACCTCACTGCGTGGGGGCAAGTCTCATACAAAGACATCTCCACCTCACTGCATGGGGACACGTCTCATACAGACACATCTCCACCTCACTGCATGGCGACAAGTCTCATACAGACACATCTCCACCTCACTGCAAGGGACCTCTCCTCACACAGACACATCTCCACATATCTGCAAGGCACCTCTCCTCACACAGTCACATCTCCACATCTCGGCAAGGGACCTCCTCTCACACAGACACATCTCCACATCTCGGCAAGGGGCCTCCTCTCACACAGACACATCTCCACCTCACTGCAAGGAACCTCCTCTCATACAGAGACATCTCCACATCTCTACAAGGGTCCTCCTCTCATACAGACACATCTCAACCTCACTGCACTAGACCTCCTCTCATACAGACACATCTCCACCTCACTGCGTGGGGACAAGTCTCATACAGACACATCTCCACCTCACTGCGTGGGGACAAGTCTCATATAGATACATCTCCACATCTCTGCAATGGACCTCCTCTCATACAGACACATTTCCACATCACTGCGTGGGGACAAGTCTCATACAGACACATCTCCACCTCACTGCGTGGGGACACCATCTCATACAGACACATCTCCACCTCACTGCGTGGGGACACGTCTCATACAGACACATCTCCACCTCACTGCGTGGTGACACGTCTCATACTGACACATCTCTGCAAGGGACCTCCTCTCATACAGACACATCTCCACCTCACTGCGTGGGGACACCGTCTCATACAGACACATCTCCACCTCACTGCGTGGGGACACGTCTCATACAGACACATCTCCACCTCACTGCGTGGGGACACGTCTCATACAGACACATCTCCACCTCACTGCGTGGGGACACGTCTCACACAGACACATCTCCACCTCACTGTGTGGGGACACGTCTCATACAGACACATCTCCACCTCACTGCGTGAGGGCACGTCTCATACAGACACATCTCGGCAAGGGACCTCCTCTCACACAGACACATCTCCACCTCACTGCAAGGGACCTCCTCTCACACAGACACATCTCCACCTCACTGCACTAGACCTCCTCTCATACAGAGACATCTCCACCTCACTGCGTGGGGACAAGTCTCATACAGACACATCTCCACCTCACTGCGTGGGGACAAGTCTCCACCTCACTGCAAGGGACCTCCTCTCATACAGACACATTTCCACATCACTGCGTGGGGACAAGTCTCATACAGACACATCTCCACCTCACTGCGTGGGGACACCATCTCATACAGACACATCTCCACCTCACTGCGTGGGGACACGTCTCATACAGACACATCTCCACCTCACTGCGTGGTGACACGTCTCATACTGACACATCTCTGCAAGGGACCTCCTCTCATACAGACACATCTCCACCTCACTGCGTGGGGACACGTCTCATACAGACACATCTCCACCTCACTGCATGGGGGCACGTCTCATACAGACACATCTCCACCTCACTGCGTGGGGACACGTCTCATACAGACACATCTCCACCTCACTGCGTGGGGGCACGTCTCATACAGACACATCTCCACCTCACTGCGTGGGGGCACGTCTCATACAGACACATCTCCACCTCACTGCGTGGGGACACGTCTCATACAGAGACATCTCCACCTCACTGCGTGGGGGCAAGTCTCATACAGAGACATCTCCACCTCACTGCGCGGGGACACGTCTCATACAGACACATCTCCACCTCACTGCATGGCGACAAGTCTCATAAAGACACATCTCCACCTCACTGCAAGGGACATCTCCTCACACAGACACATCTCTCCACATCTCTGCAAGGGACCTCTCCTCACACAGACACATCTCCACATCTCGGCAAGGGACCTCCTCTCACACAGAAACATCTCCACATCTCGGCAAGGACCTCCTCTCACACAGACACATCTCCACCTCACTGCACTAGACCTCCTCTCATAAAGAGACATCTCCACCTCACTGCGTGGGGACAAGTCTCATACAGACACATCTCCACCTCACTGCGTGGGGACAAGTCTCATATAGATACATCTCCACATCTCTGCAAGGGACCTCCTCTCATACAGACACATTTCCACATCACTGCGTGGGGACAAGTCTCATACAGACACATCTCCACCTCACTGCGTGGGGACACGTCTCATACAGACACATCTCCACCTCACTGCATGGCGACAAGTCTCATACAGACACATCTCCACCTCACTGCAAGGGACCTCTCCTCACACAGACACATCTCCACATATCTGCAAGGCACCTCTCCTCACACAGACACATCTCCACATCTCGGCAAGGGACCTCCTCTCACACAGACACATCTCCACATCTCGGCAAGGGGCCTCCTCTCATACAGACACATCTCAACCTCACTGCACTAGACCTCCTCTCATACAGACACATCTCCACCTCACTGCGTGGGGACAAGTCTCATACAGACACATCTCCACCTCACTGCGTGGGGACACCATCTCATACAGACACATCTCCACCTCACTGCGTGGGGACACGTCTCATAAAGACACATCTCCACCTCACTGCGTGGTGACACGTCTCATACTGACACATCTCTGCAAGGGACCTCCTCTTATACAGACACATCTCCACCTCACTGCGTGGGGACACCGTCTCATACAGACACATCTCCACCTCACTGCGTGGGGACACGTCTCATACAGACACATATCCACCTCACTGCGTGGGGGCATGTCTCATACAGACACATCTCCACCTCACTGCGTAGGGACGCGTCTCATACAGACACATCTCCACCTCACTGCGTGGGGGCAAGTCTCATACAGACACATCTCCACCTCACTGCGTGGGGACACGTCTCATACAGACACATCTCCACCTCACTGCGTGGGGACCTCCTCTCATACAGACATATCTCCACCTCACTGCGTGGGGACACCGTCTCATACAGACACATCTCCACCTCACTGCGTGGGGGCACGTCTCATACAGAGACATCTCCACCTCACTGCGTGGGGGCAAGTCTCATACAAAGACATCTCCACCTCACTGCATGGGGACACGTCTCATACAGACACATCTCCACCTCACTGCATGGCGACAAGTCTCATACAGACACATCTCCACCTCACTGCAAGGGACCTCTCCTCACACAGACACATCTCCACATATCTGCAAGGCACCTCTCCTCACACAGTCACATCTCCACATCTCGGCAAGGGACCTCCTCTCACACAGACACATCTCCACATCTCGGCAAGGGGCCTCCTCTCACACAGACACATCTCCACCTCACTGCAAGGAACCTCCTCTCATACAGAGACATCTCCACATCTCTACAAGGGTCCTCCTCTCATACAGACACATCTCAACCTCACTGCACTAGACCTCCTCTCATACAGACACATCTCCACCTCACTGCGTGGGGACAAGTCTCATACAGACACATCTCCACCTCACTGCGTGGGGACAAGTCTCATATAGATACATCTCCACATCTCTGCAATGGACCTCCTCTCATACAGACACATTTCCACATCACTGCGTGGGGACAAGTCTCATACAGACACATCTCCACCTCACTGCGTGGGGACACCATCTCATACAGACACATCTCCACCTCACTGCGTGGGGACACGTCTCATACAGACACATCTCCACCTCACTGCGTGGTGACACGTCTCATACTGACACATCTCTGCAAGGGACCTCCTCTCATACAGACACATCTCCACCTCACTGCGTGGGGACACCGTCTCATACAGACACATCTCCACCTCACTGCGTGGGGACACGTCTCATACAGACACATCTCCACCTCACTGCGTGGGGACACGTCTCATACAGACACATCTCCACCTCACTGCGTGGGGACACGTCTCACACAGACACATCTCCACCTCACTGTGTGGGGACACGTCTCATACAGACACATCTCCACCTCACTGCGTGAGGGCACGTCTCATACAGACACATCTCGGCAAGGGACCTCCTCTCACACAGACACATCTCCACCTCACTGCAAGGGACCTCCTCTCACACAGACACATCTCCACCTCACTGCACTAGACCTCCTCTCATACAGAGACATCTCCACCTCACTGCGTGGGGACAAGTCTCATACAGACACATCTCCACCTCACTGCGTGGGGACAAGTCTCCACCTCACTGCAAGGGACCTCCTCTCATACAGACACATTTCCACATCACTGCGTGGGGACAAGTCTCATACAGACACATCTCCACCTCACTGCGTGGGGACACCATCTCATACAGACACATCTCCACCTCACTGCGTGGGGACACGTCTCATACAGACACATCTCCACCTCACTGCGTGGTGACACGTCTCATACTGACACATCTCTGCAAGGGACCTCCTCTCATACAGACACATCTCCACCTCACTGCGTGGGGACACGTCTCATACAGACACATCTCCACCTCACTGCATGGGGGCACGTCTCATACAGACACATCTCCACCTCACTGCGTGGGGACACGTCTCATACAGACACATCTCCACCTCACTGCGTGGGGGCACGTCTCATACAGACACATCTCCACCTCACTGCGTGGGGGCACGTCTCATACAGACACATCTCCACCTCACTGCGTGGGGACACGTCTCATACAGAGACATCTCCACCTCACTGCGTGGGGGCAAGTCTCATACAGAGACATCTCCACCTCACTGCGCGGGGACACGTCTCATAAAGACACATCTCCACCTCACTGCAAGGGACATCTCCTCACACAGACACATCTCTCCACATCTCTGCAAGGGACCTCTCCTCACACAGACACATCTCCACATCTCGGCAAGGGACCTCCTCTCACACAGACACATCTCCACATCTCGGCAAGGACCTCCTCTCACACAGACACATCTCCACCTCACTGCACTAGACCTCCTCTCATAAAGAGACATCTCCACCTCACTGCGTGGGGACAAGTCTCATACAGACACATCTCCACCTCACTGCGTGGGGACAAGTCTCATATAGATACATCTCCACATCTCTGCAAGGGACCTCCTCTCATACAGACACATTTCCACATCACTGCGTGGGGACAAGTCTCATACAGACACATCTCCACCTCACTGCGTGGGGGCAAGTCTCATACAAAGACATCTCCACCTCACTGCATGGGGACACGTCTCATACAGACACATCTCCACCTCACTGCATGGCGACAAGTCTCATACAGACACATCTCCACCTCACTGCAAGGGACCTCTCCTCACACAGACACATCTCCACATATCTGCAAGGCACCTCTCCTCACACAGTCACATCTCCACATCTCGGCAAGGGACCTCCTCTCACACAGACACATCTCCACATCTCGGCAAGGGGCCTCCTCTCACACAGACACATCTCCACCTCACTGCAAGGAACCTCCTCTCATACAGAGACATCTCCACATCTCTACAAGGGTCCTCCTCTCATACAGACACATATCCACCTCACTGCGTGGCGGCACGTCTCATACAGACACATCTCCACCTCACTGCGTAGGGACGCGTCTCATACAGACACATCTCCACCTCACTGCGTGGGGGCAAGTCTCATACAGACACATCTCCACCTCACTGCGTGGGGACACGTCTCATACAGACACATCTCCACCTCACTGCGTGGGGACCTCCTCTCATACAGACACATCTCCACCTCACTGCGTGGGGACACCGTCTCATACAGACACATCTCCACCTCACTGCGTGGGGGCACGTCTCATACAGAGACATCTCCACCTCACTGCGTGGGGGCAAGTCTCATACAAAGACATCTCCACCTCACTGCATGGGGACACGTCTCATACAGACACATCTCCACCTCACTGCATGGCGACAAGTCTCATACAGACACATCTCCACCTCACTGCAAGGGACCTCTCCTCACACAGACACATCTCCACATATCTGCAAGGCACCTCTCCTCACACAGTCACATCTCCACATCTCGGCAAGGGACCTCCTCTCACACAGACACATCTCCACATCTCGGCAAGGGGCCTCCTCTCACACAGACACATCTCCACCTCACTGCAAGGAACCTCCTCTCATACAGAGACATCTCCACATCTCTACAAGGGTCCTCCTCTCATACAGACACATCTCAACCTCACTGCACTAGACCTCCTCTCATACAGACACATCTCCACCTCACTGCGTGGGGACAAGTCTCATACAGACACATCTCCACCTCACTGCGTGGGGACAAGTCTCATATAGATACATCTCCACATCTCTGCAATGGACCTCCTCTCATACAGACACATTTCCACATCACTGCGTGGGGACAAGTCTCATACAGACACATCTCCACCTCACTGCGTGGGGACACCATCTCATACAGACACATCTCCACCTCACTGCGTGGGGACACGTCTCATACAGACACATCTCCACCTCACTGCGTGGTGACACGTCTCATACTGACACATCTCTGCAAGGGACCTCCTCTCATACAGACACATCTCCACCTCACTGCGTTGGGACACCGTCTCATACAGACACATCTCCACCTCACTGCGTGGGGACACGTCTCATACAGACACATCTCCACCTCACTGCGTGGGGACACGTCTCATACAGACACATCTCCACCTCACTGCGTGAGGGCACGTCTCATACAGACACATCTCGGCAAGGGACCTCCTCTCACACAGACACATCTCCACCTCACTGCAAGGGACCTCCTCTCACACAGACACATCTCCACCTCACTGCACTAGACCTCCTCTCATACAGAGACATCTCCACCTCACTGCGTGGGGACAAGTCTCATACAGACACATCTCCCCCTCACTGCGTGGGGACAAGTCTCCACCTCACTGCAAGGGACCTCCTCTCATACAGACACATTTCCACATCACTGCGTGGGGACAAGTCTCATACAGACACATCTCCACCTCACTGCGTGGGGACACCATCTCATACAGACACATCTCCACCTCACTGCGTGGGGACACGTCTCATACAGACACATCTCCACCTCACTGCGTGGTGACACGTCTCATACTGACACATCTCTGCAAGGGACCTCCTCTCATACAGACACATCTCCACCTCACTGCGTGGGGACACGTCTCATACAGACACATCTCCACCTCACTGCATGGGGGCACGTCTCATACAGACACATCTCCACCTCACTGCGTGGGGACACGTCTCATACAGACACATCTCCACCTCACTGCGTGGGGGCACGTCTCATACAGACACATCTCCACCTCACTGCGTGGGGGCACGTCTCATACAGACACATCTCCACCTCACTGCGTGGGGACACGTCTCATACAGAGACATCTCCACCTCACTGCTTGGGGACAAGTCTCATACAGAGACATCTCCACCTCACTGCGCGGGGACACGTCTCATACAGACACATCTCCACCTCACTGCATGGCGACAAGTCTCATAAAGACACATCTCCACCTCACTGCAAGGGACATCTCCTCACACAGACACATCTCTCCACATCTCTGCAAGGGACCTCTCCTCACACAGACACATCTCCACATCTCGGCAAGGGACCTCCTCTCACACAGACACATCTCCACATCTCGGCAAGGACCTCCTCTCACACAGACACATCTCCACCTCACTGCACTAGACCTCCTCTCATAAAGAGACATCTCCACCTCACTGCGTGGGGACAAGTCTCATACAGACACATCTCCACCTCACTGCGTGGGGACAAGTCTCATATAGATACATCTCCACATCTCTGCAAGGGACCTCCTCTCATACAGACACATTTCCACATCACTGCGTGGGGACAAGTCTCATACAGACACATCTCCACCTCACTGCGTGGGGGCAAGTCTCATACAAAGACATCTCCACCTCACTGCGTGGGGACACGTCTCATACAGACACATCTCCACCTCACTGCATGGCGACAAGTCTCATACAGACACATCTCCACCTCACTGCAAGGGACCTCTCCTCACACAGACACATCTCCACATATCTGCAAGGCACCTCTCCTCACACAGACACATCTCCACATCTCGGCAAGGGACCTCCTCTCACACAGACACATCTCCACATCTCGGCAAGGGGCCTCCTCTCATACAGACACATCTCCACCTCACTGCGTGGGGACAAGTCTCATACAGACACATCTCCACCTCACTGCGTGGGGACACCATCTCATACAGACACATCTCCACCTCACTGCGTGGGGACACGTCTCATACAGACACATCTCCACCTCACTGCGTGGTGACACGTCTCATACTGACACATCTCTGCAAGGGACCTCCTCTTATACAGACACATCTCCACCTCACTGCGTGGGGACACCGTCTCATACAGACACATCTCCACCTCACTGCGTGGGGACACGTCTCATACAGACACATATCCACCTCACTGCGTGGGGGCACGTCTCATACAGACACATCTCCACCTCACTGCGTAGGGACGCGTCTCATACAGACACATCTCCACCTCACTGCGTGGGGGCAAGTCTCATACAGACACATCTCCACCTCACTGCGTGGGGACACGTCTCATACAGACACATCTCCACCTCACTGCGTGGGGACCTCCTCTCATACAGACACATCTCCACCTCACTGCGTGGGGACACCGTCTCATACAGACACATCTCCACCTCACTGCGTGGGGGCACGTCTCATACAGAGACATCTCCACCTCACTGCGTGGGGGCAAGTCTCATACAAAGACATCTCCACCTCACTGCATGGGGACACGTCTCATACAGACACATCTCCACCTCACTGCATGGCGACAAGTCTCATACAGACACATCTCCACCTCACTGCAAGGGACCTCTCCTCACACAGACACATCTCCACATATCTGCAAGGCACCTCTCCTCACACAGTCACATCTCCACATCTCGGCAAGGGACCTCCTCTCACACAGACACATCTCCACATCTCGGCAAGGGGCCTCCTCTCACACAGACACATCTCCACCTCACTGCAAGGAACCTCCTCTCATACAGAGACATCTCCACATCTCTGCAATGGACCTCCTCTCATACAGACACATTTCCACATCACTGCGTGGGGACAAGTCTCATACAGACACATCTCCACCTCAATGCGTGGGGACACCATCTCATACAGACACATCTCCACCTCACTGCGTGGGGACACGTCTCATACAGACACATCTCCACCTCACTGCGTGGTGACACGTCTCATACTGACACATCTCTGCAAGGGACCTCCTCTCATACAGACACATCTCCACCTCACTGCGTGGGGACACCGTCTCATACAGACACATCTCCACCTCACTGCGTGGGGACACGTCTCATACAGACACATCTCCACCTCACTGCGTGGGGACACGTCTCATACAGACACATCTCCACCTCACTGCGTGGGGACACGTCTCACACAGACACATCTCCACCTCACTGTGTGGGGACACGTCTCATACAGACACATCTCCACCTCACTGCGTGAGGGCACGTCTCATACAGACACATCTCTGCAAGGGACCTCCTCTCATGCAGACACATCTCCACCTCACTGCGTGGGGACACGTCTCATACAGACACATCTCCACCTCACTGCGTGGGGACACGTCTCATACAGACACATCTCCACCTCACTGTGTGGGGGCACGTCTCACACAGACACATCTCCACCTCTCTGCGTGGGGACCTCCTCTCATACAGACACATCTCCACCTCACTGCGTGGGGACACGTCTCATACAGACACATCTCCACCTCACTGCGTGGGGACACGTCTCATACAGACACATCTCCACCTCACTGCGTGGGGACACGTCTCATACAGACACATCTCCACCTCACTGCGTGGTGACACGTCTCATACTGACACATCTCTGCAAGGGACCTCCTCTCATACAGACACATCTCCACCTCACTGCGTGGGGACACCGTCTCATACAGACACATCTCCACCTCACTGCGTGGGGACACGTCTCATACAGACACATCTCCACCTCACTGCGTGGGGACACGTCTCATACAGACACATCTCCACCTCACTGCGTGGGGGCACGTCTCACACAGACACATCTCCACCTCTCTGCGTGGGGACCTCCTCTCATACAGACACATCTCCACCTCACTGCGTGGGGACACGTCTCATACAGACACATCTCCACCTCACTGCGTGGGGACACGTCTCATACAGACACATCTCCACCTCACTGCGTGGGGACACGTCTCACACAGACACATCTCCACCTCACTGCGTGGGGACACGTCTCACACAGACACATCTCCACCTCACTGCGTGGGGACACGTCTCACACAGACACATCTCCACCTCACTGCGTGGGGACACGTCTCATACAGACACATCTCCACCTCACTGCGTGGGGACACGTCTCATACAGACACATCTCCACCTCACTGCGTGGGGACACGTCTCATACAGACACATCTCCACCTCACTGCGTGGGGGCACGTCTCACACAGACACATCTCCACCTCTCTGCATGGGGACCTCCTCTCATACAGACACATCTCCACCTCACTGCGTGGGGACACGTCTCATACAGACACATCTCCACCTCACTGCGTGGGGACACGTCTCATACAGACACATCTCCACCTCACTGCGTGGGGGCAAGTCTCATACAGACACATCTCCACCTCACTGCGTGGGGACACGTCTCATACAGACACATCTCCACCTCACTGCGTGGGGACCTCCTCTCATACAGACACATCTCCACCTCACTGCGTGGGGACACCGTCTCATACAGACACATCTCCACCTCACTGCGTGGGGGCACGTCTCATACAGAGACATCTCCACCTCACTGCGTGGGGGCAAGTCTCATACAAAGACATCTCCACCTCACTGCATGGGGACACGTCTCATACAGACACATCTCCACCTCACTGCATGGCGACAAGTCTCATACAGACACATCTCCACCTCACTGCAAGGGACCTCTCCTCACACAGACACATCTCCACATATCTGCAAGGCACCTCTCCTCACACAGTCACATCTCCACATCTCGGCAAGGGACCTCCTCTCACACAGACACATCTCCACATCTCGGCAAGGGGCCTCCTCTCACACAGACACATCTCCACCTCACTGCAAGGAACCTCCTCTCATACAGAGACATCTCCACATCTCTACAAGGGTCCTCCTCTCATACAGACACATATCCACCTCACTGCGTGGCGGCACGTCTCATACAGACACATCTCCACCTCACTGCGTAGGGACGCGTCTCATACAGACACATCTCCACCTCACTGCGTGGGGGCAAGTCTCATACAGACACATCTCCACCTCACTGCGTGGGGACACGTCTCATACAGACACATCTCCACCTCACTGCGTGGGGACCTCCTCTCATACAGACACATCTCCACCTCACTGCGTGGGGACACCGTCTCATACAGACACATCTCCACCTCACTGCGTGGGGGCACGTCTCATACAGAGACATCTCCACCTCACTGCGTGGGGGCAAGTCTCATACAAAGACATCTCCACCTCACTGCATGGGGACACGTCTCATACAGACACATCTCCACCTCACTGCATGGCGACAAGTCTCATACAGACACATCTCCACCTCACTGCAAGGGACCTCTCCTCACACAGACACATCTCCACATATCTGCAAGGCACCTCTCCTCACACAGTCACATCTCCACATCTCGGCAAGGGACCTCCTCTCACACAGACACATCTCCACATCTCGGCAAGGGGCCTCCTCTCACACAGACACATCTCCACCTCACTGCAAGGAACCTCCTCTCATACAGAGACATCTCCACATCTCTACAAGGGTCCTCCTCTCATACAGACACATCTCAACCTCACTGCACTAGACCTCCTCTCATACAGACACATCTCCACCTCACTGCGTGGGGACAAGTCTCATACAGACACATCTCCACCTCACTGCGTGGGGACAAGTCTCATATAGATACATCTCCACATCTCTGCAATGGACCTCCTCTCATACAGACACATTTCCACATCACTGCGTGGGGACAAGTCTCATACAGACACATCTCCACCTCACTGCGTGGGGACACCATCTCATACAGACACATCTCCACCTCACTGCGTGGGGACACGTCTCATACAGACACATCTCCACCTCACTGCGTGGTGACACGTCTCATACTGACACATCTCTGCAAGGGACCTCCTCTCATACAGACACATCTCCACCTCACTGCGTTGGGACACCGTCTCATACAGACACATCTCCACCTCACTGCGTGGGGACACGTCTCATACAGACACATCTCCACCTCACTGCGTGGGGACACGTCTCATACAGACACATCTCCACCTCACTGCGTGGGGACACGTCTCACACAGACACATCTCCACCTCACTGTGTGGGGACACGTCTCATACAGACACATCTCCACCTCACTGCGTGAGGGCACGTCTCATACAGACACATCTCGGCAAGGGACCTCCTCTCACACAGACACATCTCCACCTCACTGCAAGGGACCTCCTCTCACACAGACACATCTCCACCTCACTGCACTAGACCTCCTCTCATACAGAGACATCTCCACCTCACTGCGTGGGGACAAGTCTCATACAGACACATCTCCCCCTCACTGCGTGGGGACAAGTCTCCACCTCACTGCAAGGGACCTCCTCTCATACAGACACATTTCCACATCACTGCGTGGGGACAAGTCTCATACAGACACATCTCCACCTCACTGCGTGGGGACACCATCTCATACAGACACATCTCCACCTCACTGCGTGGGGACACGTCTCATACAGACACATCTCCACCTCACTGCGTGGTGACACGTCTCATACTGACACATCTCTGCAAGGGACCTCCTCTCATACAGACACATCTCCACCTCACTGCGTGGGGACACGTCTCATACAGACACATCTCCACCTCACTGCATGGGGGCACGTCTCATACAGACACATCTCCACCTCACTGCGTGGGGACAC
Source organism: Ascaphus truei (assembly GCF_040206685.1). Lineage (NCBI taxonomy): Eukaryota > Metazoa > Chordata > Amphibia > Anura > Ascaphidae > Ascaphus > Ascaphus truei. The sequence continues at coordinate 478,870 of NW_027453814.1, forward strand.
GTCTCATACAGACACATCTCCACCTCACTGCGTGGGGGCACGTCTCATACAGACACATCTCCACCTCACTGCGTGGGGGCACGTCTCATACAGACACATCTCCACCTCACTGCGTGGGGACACGTCTCATACAGAGACATCTCCACCTCACTGCTTGGGGGCAAGTCTCATACAGAGACATCTCCACCTCACTGCGCGGGGACACGTCTCATACAGACACATCTCCACCTCACTGCATGGCGACAAGTCTCATAAAGACACATCTCCACCTCACTGCAAGGGACATCTCCTCACACAGACACATCTCTCCACATCTCTGCAAGGGACCTCTCCTCACACAGACACATCTCCACATCTCGGCAAGGGACCTCCTCTCACACAGACACATCTCCACATCTCGGCAAGGACCTCCTCTCACACAGACACATCTCCACCTCACTGCACTAGACCTCCTCTCATAAAGAGACATCTCCACCTCACTGCGTGGGGACAAGTCTCATACAGACACATCTCCACCTCACTGCGTGGGGACAAGTCTCATATAGATACATCTCCACATCTCTGCAAGGGACCTCCTCTCATACAGACACATTTCCACATCACTGCGTGGGGACAAGTCTCATACAGACACATCTCCACCTCACTGCGTGGGGGCAAGTCTCATACAAAGACATCTCCACCTCACTGCGTGGGGACACGTCTCATACAGACACATCTCCACCTCACTGCATGGCGACAAGTCTCATACAGACACATCTCCACCTCACTGCAAGGGACCTCTCCTCACACAGACACATCTCCACATATCTGCAAGGCACCTCTCCTCACACAGACACATCTCCACATCTCGGCAAGGGACCTCCTCTCACACAGACACATCTCCACATCTCGGCAAGGGGCCTCCTCTCATACAGACACATCTCCACCTCACTGCGTGGGGACAAGTCTCATACAGACACATCTCCACCTCACTGCGTGGGGACACCATCTCATACAGACACATCTCCACCTCACTGCGTGGGGACACGTCTCATACAGACACATCTCCACCTCACTGCGTGGTGACACGTCTCATACTGACACATCTCTGCAAGGGACCTCCTCTTATACAGACACATCTCCACCTCACTGCGTGGGGACACCGTCTCATACAGACACATCTCCACCTCACTGCGTGGGGACACGTCTCATACAGACACATATCCACCTCACTGCGTGGGGGCACGTCTCATACAGACACATCTCCACCTCACTGCGTAGGGACGCGTCTCATACAGACACATCTCCACCTCACTGCGTGGGGGCAAGTCTCATACAGACACATCTCCACCTCACTGCGTGGGGACACGTCTCATACAGACACATCTCCACCTCACTGCGTGGGGACCTCCTCTCATACAGACACATCTCCACCTCACTGCGTGGGGACACCGTCTCATACAGACACATCTCCACCTCACTGCGTGGGGGCACGTCTCATACAGAGACATCTCCACCTCACTGCGTGGGGGCAAGTCTCATACAAAGACATCTCCACCTCACTGCATGGGGACACGTCTCATACAGACACATCTCCACCTCACTGCATGGCGACAAGTCTCATACAGACACATCTCCACCTCACTGCAAGGGACCTCTCCTCACACAGACACATCTCCACATATCTGCAAGGCACCTCTCCTCACACAGTCACATCTCCACATCTCGGCAAGGGACCTCCTCTCACACAGACACATCTCCACATCTCGGCAAGGGGCCTCCTCTCACACAGACACATCTCCACCTCACTGCAAGGAACCTCCTCTCATACAGAGACATCTCCACATCTCTGCAATGGACCTCCTCTCATACAGACACATTTCCACATCACTGCGTGGGGACAAGTCTCATACAGACACATCTCCACCTCAATGCGTGGGGACACCATCTCATACAGACACATCTCCACCTCACTGCGTGGGGACACGTCTCATACAGACACATCTCCACCTCACTGCGTGGTGACACGTCTCATACTGACACATCTCTGCAAGGGACCTCCTCTCATACAGACACATCTCCACCTCACTGCGTGGGGACACCGTCTCATACAGACACATCTCCACCTCACTGCGTGGGGACACGTCTCATACAGACACATCTCCACCTCACTGCGTGGGGACACGTCTCATACAGACACATCTCCACCTCACTGCGTGGGGACACGTCTCACACAGACACATCTCCACCTCACTGTGTGGGGACACGTCTCATACAGACACATCTCCACCTCACTGCGTGAGGGCACGTCTCATACAGACACATCTCTGCAAGGGACCTCCTCTCATGCAGACACATCTCCACCTCACTGCGTGGGGACACGTCTCATACAGACACATCTCCACCTCACTGCGTGGGGACACGTCTCATACAGACACATCTCCACCTCACTGTGTGGGGGCACGTCTCACACAGACACATCTCCACCTCTCTGCGTGGGGACCTCCTCTCATACAGACACATCTCCACCTCACTGCGTGGGGACACGTCTCATACAGACACATCTCCACCTCACTGCGTGGGGACACGTCTCATACAGACACATCTCCACCTCACTGCGTGGGGACACGTCTCATACAGACACATCTCCACCTCACTGCGTGGTGACACGTCTCATACTGACACATCTCTGCAAGGGACCTCCTCTCATACAGACACATCTCCACCTCACTGCGTGGGGACACCGTCTCATACAGACACATCTCCACCTCACTGCGTGGGGACACGTCTCATACAGACACATCTCCACCTCACTGCGTGGGGACACGTCTCATACAGACACATCTCCACCTCACTGCGTGGGGGCACGTCTCACACAGACACATCTCCACCTCTCTGCGTGGGGACCTCCTCTCATACAGACACATCTCCACCTCACTGCGTGGGGACACGTCTCATACAGACACATCTCCACCTCACTGCGTGGGGACACGTCTCATACAGACACATCTCCACCTCACTGCGTGGGGACACGTCTCACACAGACACATCTCCACCTCACTGCGTGGGGACACGTCTCACACAGACACATCTCCACCTCACTGCGTGGGGACACGTCTCACACAGACACATCTCCACCTCACTGCGTGGGGACACGTCTCATACAGACACATCTCCACCTCACTGCGTGGGGACACGTCTCATACAGACACATCTCCACCTCACTGCGTGGGGACACGTCTCATACAGACACATCTCCACCTCACTGCGTGGGGGCACGTCTCACACAGACACATCTCCACCTCTCTGCATGGGGACCTCCTCTCATACAGACACATCTCCACCTCACTGCGTGGGGACACGTCTCATACAGACACATCTCCACCTCACTGCGTGGGGACACGTCTCATACAGACACATCTCCACCTCACTGCGTGGGGACACGTCTCATACAGACACATCTCCACCTCACTGCGTGGTGACACGTCTCATACTGACACATCTCTGCAAGGGACCTCCTCTCATACAGACACATCTCCACCTCACTGCGTGGGGACACCGTCTCATACAGACACATCTCCACCTCACTGCGTGGGGACACGTCTCATACAGACACATCTCCACCTCACTGCGTGGGGACACGTCTCATACAGACACATCTCCACCTCACTGTGTGGGGACACGTCTCATACAGACACATCTCCACCTCACTGCGTGGGGGCACGTCTCACACAGACACATCTCCACCTCTCTGCGTGGGGACCTCCTCTCATACAGACACATCTCCACCTCACTGCGTGGGGACACGTCTCATACAGACACATCTCCACCTCACTGCGTGGGGACACGTCTCATACAGACACATCTCCACCTCACTGCGTGGGGACACGTCTCACACAGACATATCTCCACCTCACTGCGTGGGGACACGTCTCACACAGACACATCTCCACCTCACTGCGTTGGGACACGTCTCATACAGACACATCTCCACCTCACTGCGTGGGGACACGTCTCATACAGACACATCTCCACCTCACTGCGTGGGGACACGTCTCACACAGACATATCTCCACCTCACTGCGTGGGGACACGTCTCATACAGACACATCTCCACCTCACTGCGTGGGGACACGTCTCATACAGACACATCTCCACCTCACTGCGTGGGGACACGTCTCATACAGACACATCTCCACCTCACTGCGTGGGGGCACGTCTCACACAGACACATCTCCACATCTCGGCAAGGGACCTCCTCTCACACAGACGCATCTCCACCTCACTGCACTAGACCTCCTCTCATACAGAGACATCTCCACCTCACTGCGTGGGGACAAGTCTCATACAGACACATCTCCACCTAACTGCGTGGGGACACGTCTCATACAGAGACATCTCCACCTCACTGCATGGGGACACGTCTCATACAGAGACATCTCCACCTCACTGCGTGGGGACACGTCTCACACAGACACATCTCCACCTCACTGCGTGGGGACACGTCTCATACAGACACATCTCCACCTCACTGCGTGGTGACACGTCTCATACTGACACTCTCTGCAAGGGACCTCCTCTAATACAGACACATCCTCCCCTCACTGCGTGGGGACACGTCTCATACAGACACATCTCCACCTCACTGCGTGGGGACACGTCTCACTACAGACACATCTCCACCTCACTGTGGGGGCACGATCTCACACAGACACTCTCCACCTCTCTGCGTGGGGACCTCCTCTCATACAGACACATCTCCACCTCACTGCGTGGGGACACGTCTCATACAGACACATCTCCCGACCTCAACTGCGTGGGGACACGTCTCATACAGACAATCTCCACCTCACTGCGTGGGGACACGTCCTCACACAGACATATCTCCACCTCACTGCGTTGGGGACACGTCTCACACAGACACTCTCCACCTCACTGCGTTGGGACACGTCTCATACAGACACATCTCCACCTCACTGCGTGGGGACACGTCTCATACAGACACATCTCCACCTCACTGCGTGGGGACACGTCTCACACAGACATATCTCCACCTCACTGCGTGGGGACACGTCTCATACAGACACATCTCCACCTCACTGCGTGGGGACACGTCTCATACAGACACATCTCCACCTCACTGCGTGGGGACACGTCTCATACAGACACATCTCCACCTCACTGCGTGGGGGCACGTCTCACACAGACACATCTCCACATCTCGGCAAGGGACCTCCTCTCACACAGACGCATCTCCACCTCACTGCACTAGACCTCCTCTCATACAGAGACATCTCCACCTCACTGCGTGGGGACAAGTCTCATACAGACACATCTCCACCTAACTGCGTGGGGACACGTCTCATACAGAGACATCTCCACCTCACTGCATGGGGACACGTCTCATACAGAGACATCTCCACCTCACTGCGTGGGGACACGTCTCACACAGACACATCTCCACCTCACTGCGTGGGGACACGTCTCATACAGACACATCTCCACCTCACTGCGTGGTGACACGTCTCATACTGACACATCTCTGCAAGGGACCTCCTCTAATACAGACACATCTCCACCTCACTGCGTGGGGACACCGTCTCATACAGACACATCTCCACCTCACTGCGTGGGGACACGTCTCATACAGACACATCTCCACCTCACTGTGTGGGGGCACGTCTCACACAGACACATCTCCACCTCTCTGCGTGGGGACCTCCTCTCATACAGACACATCTCCACCTCACTGCGTGGGGACACGTCTCATACAGACACATCTCCACCTCACTGCGTGGGGGACACGTCTCATACAGACACATCTCCACCTCACTGCGTGGGGACACGTCTCACACAGACATATCTCCACCTCACTGCGTGGGACACGTCTCACACAGACACATCTCCACCTCACTGCGTTGGGACACGTCTCATACAGACACATCTCCACCTCACTGCGTGGGGACACGTCTCATACAGACACATCTCCACCTCACTGCGTGGGGACACGTCTCACACAGACATATCTCCACCTCACTGCGTGGGGACACGTCTCATACAGACACATCTCCACCTCACTGCGTGGGGACACGTCTCATACAGACACATCTCCACCTCACTGCGTGGGGACACCGTCTCATACAGACACATCTCCACCTCACTGCGTGGGGACACGTCTCATACATGTCACCTCTCCACCTCACTGCGTGGGGGCACGTCTCATACAGACACATCTCCACCTCACTGCGTGGGACACGTCTCACACAGACACATCTCCACCTCACTGCGTGGGGACACGTCTCACACAGACACATCTCCACCTCACTGCGTGGGGGACACGTCTCACACAGACACATCTCCACCTCACTGCGTGGGGACACGTCTCATACAGACACATCTCCACCTCACTGCGTGGGGGCAAGTCTCATACAGACATCTCCACCTCTGCGTGGGGACACGTCTCATACAGAGACATCTCCACCTCACTGCGTGGGGACACGTCTCACACAGACACATCTCCACCTCACTGCGTGGGGACCGTCCGTCTCACACAGACACATCTCCACCTCACTGCGTGGGGACACGTCTCATACAGACACATCTCCACCTCACTGCGTGGGGGCACGTCTCACACAGACACATCTCCACATCTCGGCAAGGGACCTCCTCTCACACAGACACATCTCCACCTCACTGCAGCTAGACCTCCTCTCATACAGAGACATCTCCACCTCACTGCGTGGGGACAAGTCTCATACAGACACATCTCCACCCTTCACTGCGTGGGGACACGTCTCATACAGAGACATCTCCACCTCACTGCATGGGGACACGTCTCATACAGAGACATCA